>NC_143576.1:254008722-254101222 GCF_048544385.1 Mastigoproctus giganteus
TTTTAGTAGCATCCACGATTAATTCCTTGAATGCTTCCCACTTAGATAACATCGTCAGTTGAGACCACTGTACTCACCTTTACGGAAGCAAAAACCCTTTTCTTTACTCCTGGTGGTAATTATATCTTTAAGTCAATCCCACATCAGTACACTGTGATCACTGCCACCTAGTGCTTCCTTTATCTGCAAATTCTGAAAACACGAATGATCACTGCTGATAACCAGATCAAGAGTATTACCCTCTCTGGTTGTCTCTCGAACATGCTGCTGCAGAAAACAATCATCTAATTAATCCACAAAAGACTTACTAGTGTAAGTGACCATCCCACAGTTCCAGTCAATATCTGGGAAGTTAAAAAATCCCCCATTATAAGACATTCTGATTTACTAGCCTGATTTACTCTTTCTCTGTACTATTCTTCATTGTACTCATTCAAGTCATTAGGCCTATAACACGCTCCTACTCTTATTTTTACTTTCACAGTGTTTGTCACACCAAACTGACTCAGCAGTGGACTGTTTATCGATATCAACTGGATGCACTTCTTTTGATTTTATGTTTTTCTTAATTAACAGCATAACACCTCCTCCCTTCCTATCCTGTCTATCCTTTCTGTACACATTTTTCTTCCCAAATTCCAGTTCTGTGTTCCTGTGTAACATTACATCTCTGCTATTCCAACAATATCCGCCTTTGATGTCTTGACCAACGCTTCAAATTCATCAGATTTGTTTACTATACTTTTAGCATTGGTATACATGTACCTATCCTTCCTTGTTATTAGTTAACCTAACACATCCATATACTCACCTGTTTCACGACGACTGCCATCAGTCCCTGAAACCCCCTCACTCCAGGTTACTACTTATTCTAATAGAAGTTGTGCAAGAAACACCTTCACCTCTGCCTGCGGCTACTTTTAACCTTTTAGTCTGTGAATCCCTCCATGCTAGCAGTTTTCCGACCCACCTAAGACTGCCTCGATAGCATCAGCAAATATTCTTGCACCCTTTCTATTTAAGTGTATTCCATCCCTGTAGAAGTAGTCTCTCTTGTTAACAAGCACAGACCACGCTGAAAAAAATTCTACCTCTTGAGCCTTGCACATTCTCTCCAGGGCTGAATTGACAATTGACAAGGCTCTCATCATGTATTCTCTCCTATCGTGTCTGGGCAGAATTGCAGACACTTTCAAATTTAACCCTGACTCATGACTATTTTGCGACATTGACCTGTACTTGTTAAGTAAATCTGCAGCTCTCCTACTTTTAATGTCATTGGTGCCAGCATGTACAACTATCAAATTTTGTGCCCTTTAAAGATGGTATATGCTTTACAACGTCATCATCCTTTTCCCCTGACAGACAAACCCTGGTCCTGTTCCATCCATCCTTTTTACAAAGGATGTTTCCCGTCTCCCTGACAGTAGTCACCAACAATAACTAGTTCCTTTGGGACCAGCACATTCTGCCTTGGAGATTGCAGCTGTGTTGCCTGATGCCCAGGAGTGAGCTCTGGAGATTAGTTGGGCAGCTGAGAGCTTGTCGGGCCCCTCATATTAATTTCTTCGAGGGCATCTACCCTACACTTCAAGCTCTCATAGACACCCAGTAGAACGCTGAGTTGATGCCTAATTTCTAGACACTCTCCGCACCTGGCACACTCAAAGACATCCTCCTTGGCTAGATCATGTACTGTTCCAGAAAGTTCGGCAAACATTTCACAAGTTGCGTATTTTTTTTAAAGTTTGTGATGATTTGGAGAATCCCCCCGAGTCGCAGCACTCCTTCCACTTTGTGTCCTTTGCTTTGCTGCGTTAGTCTGGGCATGATATTTTAAATTAATAAGATCAATAAATTTAATTAAATAATTGTCAATACTACGCTATCTAATAGAATCTTAGCAATGATGCGTATTACGCTATATAATTATACGTTAGAGCTGCCTAGTTACCACAATTAAAAATTTGAATTCCCTACCACTCTATACAAAAACAATTACTGCAAGATTCAAATAAAATAACAGTTTTACGTATATTAAGTAGTAATCTACAAAAACTCTTTATCTAAATTAAAAATAAAAATAACCAGCGTAACAATAACTATAAGACTACATATAAAGTACAATATAAAATAACAAATTAGGTAAATAAAAAGGCAAACACTTATCGCTTTTTTGGAGCCTGTAATTCACTGCTATAATTTTTTTTTAACCTGTGTAGGACAGCTTAAAGACTATATAAGTTATAGCTCGTGTAAGCCCAGGATCGCAAATCCGTTCCTACAGTAGGACCGTGAGCTGAATTTGCATGTTACCTTAGCGTGAACTTAAGTATATATATTGTTATTATAAAATAAGATAAAGTAAACTAAATGATACACTATACTTTGCAGGCCGATGGGTACAAGTTTTCTAAGCTGTAAGTCACCAAGAAAGCAAAGCGTATCCTGTGTACATAATATAGATGGCTCTAAATCCATAAATTATGGTGGCACCTCCGTAGCCAGTGGCAGGGGCAGTAGTGTGTAGCACACGCTTCTTGATTAGACCGGCGGGTTCGAGCCCGTGCCCACGAAACACGGAGGATGCAGAAAGGTCAGGGAATGACCACTGCATATTCCTGAGCAGTATGGCCTTAGATGCCAATGCTTTAAGGGAGAAAAAAATAAAAAAAAAAAACCAAATAAGCTTTCTTGGTGACTTATGGCTTAGAAAACTTGTACGCACTGGCCTGCAAATTATAGTGTATCATTTAGGTTATTTTATCTTATTTTATAACAACACTGTGTATACTTAAGTTCACGCTAAGGTAACATGCAAATTCAGCTCAGGGTCCTACTATAGGAATGGGTTTGCGATCTCGGGCTTACCCAAGCTACAACTTATTAGATTATATCTTCAAACGTCTTTAAGCTGTTCTGCACTCTTTGTTCTTATTTATGCTACTCTATTTTCACCTTGACGGAGTTCAGGTTCTATTATTCCTAACTCTATTAGTTTTTATTTATCTTACTATCCGCATGTTTCTCTTTGTGTTACCTTAATTTTAATTATTTATTTTTACCGTATCCATCACATAGTGTCATCACATATATATTAACTCACTAGAGGGATTGAGATTTCTTTCATGACGACTATTGTTGTTACTACATTATTTCCTGGATACTGTAGATATGCCTTATACTTTACATTTATTCTTATTTTAATTATTAAATTATGTTCCCTGTCGGGTCAACGATGTTCAATATGTGCTTGCATTAATACTTTATATTATCTTTTTTTTTTTATTGTAAAAAAAAATGAACTGCCTTTAATTGGTTTAGATTCAAATTACTCTAAATTTATATATCTTAGCAGATATTGATCATTAAAGAAACCTTGTCGTTTCTTGCCTTCAGTCTGGGTGGTTGGCCCCAGTTGAAGTCACCTAGATTGTGGATAGACAGTGATAAGTTTTATGTATATATTTTAATTTTGTGTATATTTATATATACTGATCTCACTTTCTCCCTTGCATTTCTTTAAATCTGTCTTGGTATTGTATTCTTGAACGTCTTCAATATTTTGTGTGTGTGTGTGTCACAAAGGCTATGCATATTGCAGTTGTACAGAAACTGTTCTCAGTCTACCGCACAAGCCATTTGCTCTTTGAAAAAGTCCTGTTTTAGTGCACTAAATCATGAATTATTGTTATAGGCTTATGATTTTAATTATAACAGAAATGTTAAATTTCAATATTTATTATTCCATTTCTGCTGATGAACAGAATAAGTAACCTGCATTTACTCCATAGTTTTATGAATTATTAACTTCCAATGCCTGAATCAGTTGCATTTCATGCTTTGTGATTCCAAATTACATTACATTGAGGTACATGAAGGAACTGAAACTGTACTCTCATACAAAGTTAGTAATTGGTAACAAGGTAATTAGCTTTACTTTTCACTTGCTATTAATCACCAAAAAAATAAATAAATAATTTAAGAAATAAAAATTTAAATTTCTTGAAATGTTCTACACTGCATATGTTAACTATCTTATTTCTTTTTCTGTAATTAACTAATTAATAAGATATAAAAGTATATAGAATATAATATATAACAGTACTTCTTTTTGTAATTATTTGTCTTGCCTTTTAATAATAAGTATTTCCCATTTCTGCTGTTTGACAGAATAAGCAAATAATGATAATTCCTGATTTATGTATTCAGTAAAACCAATAATAAAAAAGGAGCAATTCAAAAATGCAGTGATTTTTTATATTACTTTTCTGATCTATATGTAATGCTTCAGCTACAATATACAGCATATGGATAGATTGTGATATGCATGAACAAAGCCAGGATTTTTTTTTTTTAGAACAGCAAAGTATAGAATTTGATGAAAATCTATATGCTGAGAGTTGTTGTTACAAGGAATATTTGAAAGGTTCCTGGTTGATATATCACTAAACTCCTGAAATAAATGGAGAAATTATTTGCAGAGTTTGGTGATGCATTACCTTTTCAACATAGTCCTCTTTGGAATCAATACAAAGGGGACCAAATTGAAATGCACTGCAGCATTGAGGACTCTAGTGATATGTTATGTTTTCAACATAGTCCTCTTTGGAATCAATACAAAGAGGTCTACATTGAAATGCATTGCAGCATAGGTGGCAAAAGGCCACCTATGCTGCAATGCCTTGATTCCAGCTGCAAAGAAAGTTTTCTCTTGGGCCTCCAGGAATGCATCCACTGCAGCAGTGACATCACTATCAGTTGGAAAATGGATGCCAGCCAGGTATTTTTCCAAGGAAATACGTGAAAGTGAAATGGTGTTAGATCTAGTGAATATGGAGGATGGTCCAAGATTTCAAATCCATATTCGTGCAGCACAGCCAGCGCAGTGACAGACTGCTGATCAGGTGCATTGTCCTGGTGGAAGACTTCTTTGCTGAGTTTTCTCAGTGTCTTGGTCTTTGTATTCATGCAGACACCGCACAGGGACTGAATAATATGCTCCTCTGGTTGTCTGGTCTTTCTGTAGGTAATCCACTAGTAGCATCCCAAAATATAAACCACTGACATCACCTTTCCATCAAAATAAATTGACCATTCTTTCTTTAACGGGGAAAATAGCTGCGTTTCTACTGTTTGGGTTGCTTCTTAGTCTTTTTGAAGGTGATGAACCCACATCTCATCCATTCAAGAAAATTTGCTAAATCTGGTTGAAAATTATGCAAAATTTCACTTGAATTAACTCTTGTGTATTTTTGATCTGCTTTAACAACTTTGGGATCCACCATACTGACAACTTTCTCATAGTGAGAATCTATTATCTTTGGTATTCAGATGTATACCCAAGATGTTGGCAATGTACCAAAATGCCACTCATTGATCATCACCAGATCATGCACACTGTCAGTAACTTTAGAGCAATGAACATTGCAGGGTTTTTGCAGCCTGGGTTATATTCCAGGATCTCTAGGAAAACTACTAGGTTGGGGGGGATTCACAGACTAAAAGGTTAAAAGTAGCCGCATGTAGAGGTGAAGTGATTCTTGCACAACTTCTATTAGAATAAGTAGCGACCTGGAGCGAGGGGTGCTGGGGGTTTCAGAGACTGATGGCAGCCATCGTGAAACAGATGGCTGCCATCAGTTCTATTGGTGTTCTATTCCTGTTTAAGAATTTGTATTTTAATTTGTCAAATGTAGATGCTTTACTTTTTTTATTTTTATACCCACAATATTTATTGTAGGTTTAGTTTGCATGTAATGTAAGGAGAGGCTGCATGACAGTAAGGAAGGATTCGTTTCTTATTTATATATTATTTTAGCTCGGTTACTTCTGTTAACTAAATTCCAAATAAACTGAAAGTTGCCATCTTTTAAATGAAAAATATATACATTTTTAATCCAATGAAATGTATTTATCTTTTAAAGTTGTACTTTTCTACAGAATTTTTATTTATTTATTTATTTATTATTTTTTTTTTGTATATTACATCGCGCCTTTTTAACAAGTATTGGTAAAACTCAACTATATTCAAAATTGAATTTTAGTATAGTTTGCAATGTTTCCACTTTAAATTGTTTTCTTTGATATCCCCAACTGGTTCATTAATGAAAATAATTGTTCCACACAAGCATTCATCCCTTAAGATACTAAAACAGCATTCACAGATTTTTTTTTTACTAAGGGGAAAGGAGGTGATTATCCCTCTGTATAAGACAATGTTCTGGAGGCCTAATTTTAGGAAGTATGCAGATTTGCTTGAACATGTACAGAGAAGGGCAACAAGATTTTTTTTTTTTTTTTTCTGAGAACGAGGTTGCCGGTGCGGACGTGCCTTTCTGCTGCTCTTCGAACAGAGAAGTTTTTTCTGATTTATTTTCTGCTTTATTAGTTTATTAGTAATTACTTTATTAGTATATTTCTATTACGGTACTTAAGTTTAAAGTAACTTAGATAGAGATTTTGTAGGTATTACTTAGTATCGGAAAGGGTATCAAATACACGTGTTTACCGTTCGTAAATATCCGCCATTGTTACGGGAAAATTAATCAGTAAAATCTATTAATCTTGTCGAACTTCATTGACAATTAAATTGTACTTTTAACTTTACATATAACCACTTAGGTTACATAACATAAATAATTAGTAAAAACAAATAATTAATACATAACTTGATACGAAAGTTATATAAAGGGATTTCGTAGATAACACTCGTTACTGAAACATAAATATTTCGTAGATAACACTCGTTACTGAAACGTAAATATTTCGTAGATAACACTCGTTACTGAAACATAAATATAGCGTTATAACTGTGTTTGGATACAAGTTTAGGATTTAATTTTGTACAGAAATTGAAATTTTATTGAAAGTAAATCTAAATCATGACTCAAACCAGAGCAGCAAAGCAAAAGGCTCAAGCTAATGGGAATGCTGTGGCCCAGGGGAGAACTGAGGGGGGCAGTTGTCCTCTGAATCACAGCCTTTTAAGATGCACTATTTGCTTGATGTTTGCGGAGCAGTCAAGTATGGGACATGATACTGCCATGGGGGATGTCTTTGTATGTGTGCGATGCAAGGAGTGTAAGGGGATAAGGCGACAACTCAGCGTTGTTATGGGCCTATATAAGAGCTTGAAGGACAGGGTGGATGCCCTCTAAGGATTACAAGTGAGGGGCCCATCAAGCTCTCAGCTGCCCACACCAATGCCAGAGCTTCCACTTGGTCATCGCGCAACACAGCAGCAACCCCCAAGGCAGAATGCGCTGGTCCCAAAGGAACTAGTAGTTGTTGGTGACTCTATTGTCAGGGAAACGGGAAACATGCTTTGTAAAAAGGATAGGTGGAACAGGACCAGGGTATGTCTGCCAGGGGCAAAAGTTGATGACGTTGTAAGAGCGGATATCATCTTTTAAGGGCACAAAAGGTGATATAGTTGTACACGTTGACACTAATGATATTAAGAGCAGGAGACCGGCGGAATTACTTGACAAGTACAGGTCATTGATAAAAAAAAGCCATGAATTAGGGTTGAAATTGAAAGTGTCTGCAATTCTGCCCAGACACGATAGGAGGGAGTATATGATGAGAGCCCTGTCAATCAATTCGGCCCTGGAAAGATTGTGCAGGGCTCAAGGGGTAGAATTTTTTTCAGCCTGGTCTGTACTTGTTAACAGGAGAGACTGCTTCTACAGGGATGGGATACACTTAAATAGAAAGGGTGCAAGAATATTTGTTGATGCTATCGAGGCAGTGTTAGGTGGGTCGGAAAACTGCTAGATTGGGGGGATACAAGGACTAATGGACAAGGACTAATTAACAGTAGCCACTGGCAGAGGTGAAAGTGATTCTTGCACTTCTTCTATTGGAATGAGCCGCAGCCTGGAAAATAAGATGCAGGATATTTCAGAGACTGCTGGGAATCATTGGGGTACAAGAAAACGCATGGGTTGTGTTAGGGTAGCTAAGAAAAAGAACAGGTGCATGTATACTTGTGTGTACACCAATGCTAGGAGTTTAGTAAATAAATTTGATGAATTTGAGGTATTGCTCAAAACATCAAAGACAGATATTGTGGGGATTTCAGAGACGTGGTGTCACACAGATATAAGGAATGCAGAACTGGAATTTGGGGAGTACAATGTCTACAGAAAGGATAGACAGGATAGGAAGGGAGGAGGGGTTATGCTATTAGTTAAAAAACACATAAAATCCAAGGAAGTGAAGCCAGTCGACATCGCTGGACAGTGCAGTGTCGAGTCAGTTTGGTGTGACATAAGCATTGGGAGATCAATATTGAGAGTAGGAGTGTGCTATAGGCCTAATGACTCTGATGAGTATAATAAGATATTGTACAGGGAAATAGAGTGGGCCAGTAAATCAGAGTCTTATAATGGGGGATTTTAATTTCCCAGATATTGACTGGAATTTGGGGGCTGGTCACTCACACAGTAGCAAGGCTTTTGTTGATTTAGTGGATGATTGTTTTCTACATCAGCATGTTCGGGAGGCAACTAGAGGGAGTAATACTCTTGATTTGATTATCAGTAGTGATTCTTCATGCATTAAGAATCTGCAGATAAATGAACCACTAAGTGGCAGTGATCACAGTGTGCTGAAGTGGGAGTTACTCAAAGAGGTAACTACCATTAGGGGTAAAGGGAAGGGGTATTGCTTTCGTAAAGGCGACTACAATGGACTGAGACAGTATTTAAATTCTATACAGTGGGATCAACTGATGATATTGCCAACAGCAAATTCAAAATGGGAAGCATTCGAAGAACTTATCTTGGAAGCTACTAGGCTTTACATACCAACTAAGAAATATTGTTCAAGGTTTAGGCCTAAATGGATGTCAGATGAACTAATGAGGCATATGGCAGAGAAGAAAAATGCATGGGATACATACAAATTAACACGTGACACAGAAGCCTATGATAGATACAAGTTGATCTGTAACCAAGTTACAAAGGAGGTTAGGCAGGCGAAGGCAGATTACGAGAGATCCTTGGCAAGGGATGCGAAGAAAAACAGCAAAGAGTTCTTTACTTATGTAAACTCTAGAAGGAAGGGGATGAATCAGATTGGTCCACTTGAGATCGATGGGTCAACTGTTGATGACCCTGCTCAGGTAGCTAACAAACTAAATGAATATTTTGCATCGACATTCACACATGAGGAGTTATTCAGCGAGGGGAATGCCAGAGGTATATTCATCTCTAGCAGTAAGCTAGAGAATCTTGTAATAACTGAGAGCAAAGTGGAGGAGAAATTGTTGAAGATAAACACAAGAAAGGCACCTGGGGTGGATGGGATCTATCCAGTTATATTAAAGGAGGCAGCAAAGGAAGTAAGCAAACCCTTAGCCATAATTATGAGAGCTTCCTTGGACTCAGGGGAGGTACCCATGAACTGGAGATGTGCAAATGTGACCCCAATTCACAAAGGGGGATCAAAGGCTGACACAAGTAATTATAGACCTGTGAGTTTAACTTCTGTTCCCGGAAAATTAATGGAGGCACTGGTTAAAGAAGCACTGCAGGATCATTTAGACAAGACTTCAGTTATAGCTCAGACACAGCATGGTTTTGTTAAGGGAAAGTCTTGCCTGGTCAATTTGATTGGATACTATGATGCAGTCACAAAAGAACTGGATGCAGGGAATAACTTTGATATTATATACTTGGATCTTAGAAAGGCTTTTGATACTGTTGCACATGGAAGACTGCTGCACAAATTGGAGCAGTGTGGCATTGGAGGCAAATTGCTGCTATGGATAAAGGGGTGGTTGAGGGGGAGAAGACAGAGAGTGGTAATCAATGGACACTGCTCATCGTGGACTAATGTTATTAGTGGAGTCCCTCAGGGTTCAGTGTTGGGTCCTTTATTGTTTTCTGTATTTATAAATGATATTGATGATGGTATATCAGGCTTAACGTCCAAGTTTGCAGACGATACGAAGGTTGGCAGGGTTGTCAAGGACACTACTGACACTGTGCTGCTGCAACAGGATTTGGAAAGGTTGAGCAGATGGGCTTAGAGGTGGCAAATGAAGTTTAACATTGACAAATGTAAAGTACTACATATGGGAAACAGCAACCCCCAGAGCAACATATCAACTGTGTGGTATTACACTGACAGTGGTAGAGAGTGAAAGGGACCTGTGGGTGGTTGTGCAGGGAGATATGAAGTTCTCTGAGCAGTGCAGACGGGCTGCAAGAGTAGCTCATGGTGTATTGTCAATGATATATAGGAATTTTTCTAGCTGGGATAAGGAGGTGATTATTCCCTTGTATAAGGCAATGGTCAGGCCACACCTAGAGTACTGTATACAGGCCTGGAGGCCTCATTTCAAGAAGGATGTAGAGCTGCTGGAACGAGTACAGAGAAGGGCAACTAGATTGGTGAATGGGACAAAGGGGTGCTCTTACGAAGAAAGGCTTAAGTTTTGCGAATTGCAGTGTCTGGAAACTAGGCACCAGCGAGGTGATCTGATAGAGGTGTACAAAGCCTTGAATGGTTTGAGCATGCTCAATGCTGATGGGATTCTTCCTCTTGCTCAGAATAATCACCTGAGGGAGCATAAATTCAAATTGAGGAAAGACAGATGTAGGATAGATGTGCGGAAATTTGCCTTTAGCCAGCGGGTGGTTGGTAGGTGGAACAGACTTCCATCCCTTGTGGTGGAAGTTGATAGCCTAAATAAGTTTAAGGCTCAGCTGGACAGGTATTTCGAACGAACAGAGGGGTGAAGTGGAAGTGGTTATTTTTATTTATTTATGTTAATTTTTTTTTTTTTTTGGCTGATGCTGCATAAGCTTGCTTTCTTGCATCAAATTCCTCTACTAATGCTAATGCTAAGATTGGTGAGGGAATGAAGGAATCCTCTTACCAATTACAGCAGCTGGAGACTAGGCACCTGAGAGGCCGCCTACTCTCCAGCTGCTGCAATAACAACTACTGATTATCACTTAACCTATTCAGATGGGATTGAATATTTTTTGATGCGAAAGACTTATCCAACTGATACTTTAGGCTCTCAGTTAAATTTCTGATTATTTCTATTTGTTTCCATTATGGTTATATCCCTTCTATAATCAGTATTACTTTACACTTCTTTCTCAAATGCAACTATATTTCAGCCATTGGATTTTTTAAAAAAAAAAAAAAAAACGGAATATTATTCAGAGTATCTGATCCATTTTGAATCCTATTATTATTTAAAATATGTCCACAGAAACCAACTCCATAAATATGTTTACCCAGATAACCCATTACCTTTTTGAAAACGTTATTCTAGCCTTTTCGATCTCAAAAAATTTGTGTTGATTTATCTGCTGAGAGTGCTTTTATTTTATGAAGAATATTTTCTTCATTTAAAGCTGCTATTATTTTGTTGCAGAGTATTTCTGTAGTTTCTCCAACAATTGCTGAAAATTTTTAAAGTTTTACTTGCACTTCTTTCTCAAAATTGAAGTACTGCAGTAAAATAAGTAATAATTTGGAGTCCCTGTGATTGGGGAGATTAGCGAAAACACAGATAAAGTTACACCCTGTTTGTTTTTTGAAATTACTTTTGGCAAGAGTTTAATACATTGGTAATGATTGTTTCCAGCAAAAATCTTTTCAAAAAATTTCTGAGGTACAGCCCATTGATCATAAACTGCGATTATGAGATGTATTATGATAGGCAAAAGTTCCTTCTTAGCTGTAAAATCTTTTCTTCATCTCCAAATGCTTTGTTTTTAAAGCAACTTCTCAAATTAAAGAGACTTGCACTAACTAAAACTCTCCTGAAGCTATAAACTTTGAAATGTCATCTTCTAACTTAGATGAATTGAAAATTGTCCTAAACAGGGCATTTTACCAGGGCTATAAGTACGTTAGTAGTACAGTTGTGGAGACTCACAGGAAATACAGAAATGGAGAGTAAATGAGCCAAAAGGAATCAAACTCTCACGGTTCTGTACAAGCAATGCGAGAAAATATTCCTGTATTCTCATTTTCACATTTCAAATTTGAATATCAATAAAGAAATTTTGCAAAAGAGGAAAAACTTTGGGACAAATAACAAAGGGGAGCTGTCCCTCCAAATTTAGGACAGATGTTCATCTTAATATAGTGCTATGGAGAATTTACAGCCTGATTGTTCTGGTTTGAGTAGCAGTGAGGAGGATGACAGTGTACAATCTAACGATGAACAATAATGACTGGTAGGGAAGGTTTCATGTTTGTAGAGCTGCATAGAAGATTATGTAGAAGAAAAAGGTTTTTTTTTTATGAAAAAAAAAAAAAAAACAGTAGTATTATAATGCAGGTAGTTCCGAACTTAAGGAGTTAATTCATTCCTAGCACACACTTGAGAAGCAAACTCCTAAGTCGGGAATTCATTTCCCATAGACAATGTTAAAAACAGGGGTTACATTCTCAACAATGAGATTAGTTAAATTGATTTAGTTAGATTGGTTTAAACAATGATTGATTTATCGAAAGAAATGAAAACGTAGCCTTTAAAATCAAGTAAATAATAATAAAAAAGAAATTATTTATGACTTTCAAATGTTAGAGAATGTTTATTATTCATAATCATTTGCTTCAGAAGCAAACTCCTAAGTCGGGAATTCATTTCCGATAGACAATGTTAAAAATAGGGGTTCTTATGTTCTCAACAATGAGATTAGTTCGCTTATTAGTTTATGTTTAAACAATGATTGATTTATTGAAAGAAATGAAAATGCCTGTAAAATCAAGCAAATTATAATAATAAAGAAATTATTTATGACTTACAAATGATAAAGAATGTTTATTCTTCATAATTATCGACTAAATGCACACTTATCGATTACTCATTATTGGCTGGGTACTTGTTGGTTCGTTGCACAAGGAGTCATCTTTTTTAGAAACGGTTCAAGAGGCATTTGCTTCCAAGATAATGTTTTCTTTTTTTTATAAATTTCGCAATAGCATGCATAAGCATTTTTTTAATGGCACGCAGAGACTGCAACTAACACAAAACGTGTAGAATAACAAGTTTACGAAGCTTCTTAAAAAAAAAGGGAATGAAGAGAAGATTCTGAAATTTTATGCTTTTTATACGATTTTAAAATTGCAGTGAAGGGGAAACATTTCACCATAATAACATAAAAAAACCACACAATTCCAGCTATCAGTATTTTTGCAAATGCAATAGCATTATTTCTATTTGTTTCCATTATGGTTATATCCCTTCTATAATCAGTATTATTTTATAAAAAAAAAAAAAAAAAATCTATCTAGTTCACTCTGGATAAAATGCAACCATATTTCAGCCATTGAATTTTTTTTAAAAAATCTGAACGGAATATTATTCAGAGAATTTTCACAGAAATGGATGAAGTATCTGATCCAATTTGAATCCTATTATTATTTAAAATATGTCCACAGAAACCACAATGTTCTCTGTATAATTCTACCCATTTATAATTGCGTTCACTAACAGAAAATCCCAATAAAATGAAAAGTACAAATTGTTTTTATTTTTTTATGGTCGTGACCTCCAAAAATGTGATTTAGAAAAATATCACAAACATGTTCAAAATTGGTTCTTATAACAGAACATAATTATGGTAGCGATGAAAGCATAGTGCATTTTAATGATTTGAATTGATAACTAATACAATTTACATTATAAAATGACGTTTTAGAGAGATAAGGAGCTTAGTTTTATAGAGAAAAAAAAACATCGCTTTACAGTATTAATCTGTTTCCACAGAAAGTCTGTGGAACAGATTAATATCGTAAAGCGAGGTATATTGTGTTGTATAGCTATGTGCATGGTTTTAAATGCAGTATTTATGACTGTTTTAACATTCATTTTTGCAATTAATGTTCATATTTTCAATTTTGTTGATACTTGAAGGGGGGGGAGAACTCAGCAACTCATAAAGCGGGAACTGCTTGTATCTCTAAAGAAAAGTTAGAAATTGTCTAATCGAAATAAATAGATGTGGTGAAATTTTTATTTTAATAAAATAAACATGTTTATTAGTCAGTAAATTGGATACAATATTATCAACCCACCTTGATGAAACTTACTCGTTTAATCCAAATAAATAGATATTCTTATATAAAAATCTGGGCATTATGATTAAAGATAATCATAGGTGAAAAGAAAATTGTTGAGTTGCTTTTTTTTATTATATTTGAATTTAAAGATTAAACTTTATTCAGTTCTGAGATAGGTAATTTTTGTTGATTTTGATATCTTTCTTTTAATTAAGTGTAAATGCAAAAAGGACTCACAAATGTATATTGAAAAAAATCTCTGCTTTCTAAAAGTTTGTTTATATGTGTATGTGTGTGTGTGTGTCATGTTCATATGTGGTTATACTCTAATTTTAGGACTGTTCAGCGTTGGCTTTTCTTTTAGACAATCTCCTTTCGCAATGCCAAAATGCTGGAGATAAAGATACGCCAGCACTGGCCCGGGTTCTTATAGCTGCTTTGGCCTCGTGCAATCATAGTCCTGAAGCTCAGACATCAGTTGTAAATGAGGTATGTTAGAAATTTTAATACTGTTATTTAAAATATTGTTATTATTTGATATTTGCAAAGTTCAGAAATTTGCTGACTTTGTGGGTGTCACATCTGGATAATTATCAGTAAATACTCCTTAATCAAGTGCAGTAGTGTTTTCTGAGAATTTTTTTTATGTGAACTCCAAACATGAGAGGTATTAGAACCTATAGTGCTTAGTACCGTGCTTGGATTGGAGTTTGAGAAGACAAAAAAAGGTATTTGTTGACATTGGACTTGAACTTCTGTAGATTGTAATTTTCAGGAAATACGTATGAAGGAAGGTTGTTCCAGAAAACGGCAGTTGAATGAATAAATGAGGAAGATGAAAAGTTGGTTCTGTGGGTTTGAAGTTGAACAGTAAATGGATGTTGGCCGGTGGTGCCACGTGTTCGGACTGTTTTGAAAGAGAGAGCGGGAATTATAGAAGCCAGTTCAGAAGAACAGTGCCCATGGAAGTATCTGTAGAAGAGGCATGCAGCAGAAACTGTACGTCTATGAGAAAGCGAGTGGAGAGACTCTGTTAGACATGAATCATTAATTAACCTGATTGTCCTCTTCTGAATGGAATCAAGAAGCCTGAGAGAGGTTTTGGGGGCACCACCCCAGATGTGGGAACAAAATTTCATGGCAGGGCAAATTTGCGATTTGTACAGAGTGAGCCGCTGTTTGGAAGAAAAGTAACACCGAGAGCGAAAGAGAAAACAAAGTTTTTTTAGATGCTGAGGAAGCAATATTTGTAATGTTCTTGTGCCAAGAGAGATTAGAAGTCAGGGTAATCTCCAAAAGAGGTATATCATTTTGACTAGAAATCGGAGTGTCACTAAAGATAAGCATAGGAGCAGAAGAATCCTTTTTACGAGATATAAGACAAGACTGAGTTTTAGAAGGGTTGAAGTCAACTATGTTGTCTTTGCCCCGGTTGGAGAATTACCTGAAGATCAGCATTTAATGAATTGGTAACAGATTTTTGAGAAGTTGAAGCTGATTGAGCAGGACAAGGTTTCTCAAAATGGAAAGTGGAATGCAATGTGCTATCATTGGCAAAACTATGGACAGGATTTCCAGTCAATGTAAGAAGGTCATTAATATACAAGAGGAAAAGAGTGGGGGAAAGAACTGAAGCTTGGGGGGGGACACCGGCATTAGTGGAGAAGTTAGAAGACAGAGAGCCATCTACCATCACTCTCAGTGAGCGATCAGAGAGAAAACTGGATAACCAATTACAAAAAACAGTTGGCAAACCATAAGATGGAAGCTTGTTTAGAAGACCTTTATGCCAAACACGATCAAAAGCCTTTGATATGTCAAGAGCAACTACTTGTGTTTCACTGAACCTTTCCATTGAATTAATCCATAAATGGGTAACATAAGCCAGAATATCACGAGTGGATCGACACAGACAGAATCTATACTTGCAATCATTGATCAGACTGAAGGTTTCTAAGTAGTTTAAGGGTTGGCGGTTAATTGATTTCTCCATTACTTTAGAAAGAGTAGAAGTAATTGCAATGGGACGATAATTGGATGGGGGGGGGGGGATTTTCACCCTTTTTAGGAACTGGCTGGATATGAGCAAATTTCCAAGCAGAATGAAAAACACCTTTGGAATAAGAAAGTGAAAAAAGCGGCAAAGAATAGGAGTAAGTTCAGAAGCACAGGTTTCGAGAACAAGTGGAGAAATACCATCGGGACCTGGAGCTTTCTTAGCATCAAGATTCATCAAAATCCTTCTGACATCCTTTTGAGGGAAGACCACAGGAGGCATTGAATGGAGCGTGTGGGGAATGGTGGGAGGTGTTTTACCAAGATCATTAATACATGAGCTGGAATTAAAATGGGATGCTAGCAGGTCAGCTTTATCTTTGGCTGAAGTGACAACAGAACCATCTGGTTTGGACAGTGGTGGAAGCAGAGATGGGCAATAGTTGCATCCAATAGCTTTGGAAAGAGACCAGAATGCTCGGCTACCATCAGGGTAAGAAGCAAGTTTTCTACTCTTAGCCTGTTCAATCTCTAGCTTGGACTGATTAATAACTGCTTTACAATTGTTGCGAGCTTTGGTGTATGCAGATAATGAAACTGAAGAATTAGAAACAAGCCAATTAAGATATGCAACATTCTTCTCTTGAACAGCCTTAGCACATTTATTGTAAAACAAAGGTTTAGATAAAGGACGAGATTTTAAAGTGGAGTGTGGGATAAAGGATTCCATTCCTGCAAGAATAATTTCACGGACACGATCTGAGCAAACGTTGACATCAGAAGTTTTGAAACAGTAATCCGACCAAGGAAAAGAAGAAAAGAAGTCTTGCAGGTCATCCCATTTTGCATTCTTGTAATGCCAAACAACACGAGGTTGGGAATAGTCATGAGATAAAGGTTCCATTGGAGAAGTGATAATCACCAAGTTGCTTAAGGACCTCTCACTTCAACCGTGTACTTAGAAGGGTTGTTTGTGAGAAAAAGATCAAGCGTATTGGCTGTAATTAGGATTATCCGGTATTCTTGTAGATAAATGAACAATCTGTGGTAGGTCATTAGTAATTGCGAAAACGGAAGCCAGCTGGAGTTGTGAACATTAAAATCACCAAGGAAAATTACCTCACTATTAGGAAAGTTGGACTGGAGAAAGTCAAGTTGCAAAGAGAGGTAGTCAAAGAGCTCCAAGTGATTAGTGAAATTGGGAGAATGGTAGAGACAACAGATGAATTTGACACAAAAGGATAGAGAGATTTTAAGCCAGAGAAGACCAAAGAGAGGAGATTCCAAATTGCCAAGTCTAAGAGATTCCAAATCTGAGATGAGTAGTACTTGAATCAACTGATAACTGAGATTCTGTCAGAAGAAGTACATGGGGTTTGGCAGACTGCAATTGGAAATGGACATCGTTGAGATTAGAATTGAGACCACGTTTATTTGTGAAACGGATTAGGAAGTGCTTGGGAGGTTTATATCTTTTCGCAGATAAGCTGGTTCCATTAGTTTTACAATTCATGGTGTATTCAATATTAAGAAAAGGTGGATGGGACATGCTGTATGAAGTAATGAAATTTTTGGATCTAGGCACACACGTGGTAAGAATATACCCAGATCCTTGACATAACGTGGCCTCAACAATGCTCCCCGCATACATACTACTTGGACTCCTTCCAGTCACTATCTGGCAGAGTAGAGGTAGCAAGATTATACACTAGCTGATCCGGAAGCCTCCTAGAGAGTTACCAATAGGTTCGGTCCGGTGTACTAACTAGCAGCCGGCCTGCGAACACCGTTTTAGAGCTGTACCCTTGAAATGTAAGGAATATTGGATCTCGCCATGACGTTCATCATAACCTGAAAAGTCATCAATCATGCTGCATGATGGTAGAGATAGGGAAGGGTTGACCGGAACTTAGCTCTAGAGACTAAACATGGGTTCCACCACTTCAAGCCTCCAATAAGCAAAGTGGTGGTATTTCACCTGTTGATGAGAGTCATCTGCCACCTAGTACTGCCTAGTAACATAGAGGGGTGGCGTTCCTCTATGTGGTGTGGGCACCACACCTCGACCACTGCTTCCGTTGGTTCACACCTCTGTGATCACCCACCATGTGCTTATGCATGGAGGTTATACCCAGGATTACTAACAGATCCACCATCGTGAAGGTGCATGCGCAGTGTTTGGCTGGCACAGACTGTCTGGACTTCGCCGAAATTGGGTCCACTTGACTTGAGTGTCACCCGAATATCAGTTCCATCAGCGTTTTAGACTCCCAGTAGCAAGTACAGCTTGTTTGGCATATCTGAGAGAATGTCTGTGACAACCTCAAGGACCATGTGCATGATGAAAAAATAACTTACTTTATAATCTTAAAAATTGCCAAGATGTAATCCAAAATTATTGCTTTTTTTTTTTTTTTTACAGTTTGTTCTGAATATGACTGAAAAATCCATAATTTTATATCCAAAACATTTTAATTATTTTTAAAAAATGAAGTTACCTCTGCCCTTTATCCTTAAACATGCAATTTATTTTTGTCATCTGACTGATAGCAAGTGAAATTTCAACCTTGCTTGCTTCAAGAATTTGACACTAGTTGGTTGCAAGACGTGGTGCTTTTAATTATCAAGTATAGGCCTAACTTTTTTTTTTTTTTTTTCTCTCTACTTACGAACAATAACACAAAGATTCCAGAGATGCCTTGAATTTTCAATAGAGAAATCAGAGAAAACACTTTCCTTGGAAGATATTGGAATTGTCGGTTGTTTGGACTAAATGGACTAATTGTATAAAAAATTGGTAAAATTGTGTGGGGTCTTGAAAAACCTGCACATCTGGCTAAGTGTTAAAATTTAATTACTACATATCTTGATGCTCCGGTGAGGGATTATGCATCTTCTCAGTATCAGAGGGATTATGCATCTTCTCAGTATCAGAGGGATTATGCATCTTCTCAGAATATCAGGGTGTGCTTCAGTAAGACCAAATTTTTATAAAAGCAAAACAAAATTTAAAAAAAAAAAAAAAAAGTTTGAATTCAGTTGCCTCACTTACAGATCCATTAAAGCAGCCCTTTAAACATGCTTCACTGGCAGATTCTTTGTAACTATTGAATATTGAATATGATGGTTCTCCAACACTAGATTTATCAAAATGTTTCACCCTAAAAACATTTAAAATAGCATGCTTCACTGTTAAAAAATGATAATATATATAATACTTATACTCAATAATAAAAACATTCATAGGCACCTCCGTACCCAGGTGGGTAGGATCAGCAGTGTGTTGCACACGCTTCTTGATTACACCAGGGTTCAAGCCCGGGACCACCAAATACGGAGGATGCTGAAAGTCAGGGAATGACCATCACATATTCCCGGAGCAGTATGGCCTTAGTTGCTAATGCTCCTAAGAACCAAATAACAAACAAACAAACAATTCAGTTGTCAAGCTCCCACACTGTTTCTTCCCACCCATCCTTTGTGAATTTGTATTGACTTGAGCTTTGCGTTACAGTAAAAGTATTTTTGCAGGATCAGTTTATATTAATAGTAGGTACTTATTCTCTGACTTGTTTCATGTATTCACATTTTTTTGTTTCATAAATTTCTTGGGCAGTAAATATTTTGGTTGTATATTACATATTATAATCATATTAGACTATATATATTTTAGTGCAATTGCATCATTTATACACAGCTAAATATAGATTAGCAAATTTGCAATAGCGGCATCGTTTAAGTTACATCTCATATTGTGAATACCTTCACAATGAGTTGCCATGACATTGTCCTACTTCGAATAAGTAATGCTTCACCCGAAGGAGAAGACTGTTGTTACTTATTCTCAGTGGATACCACCACCCAGACAGCACCGTTTCAGGGCCATTTGGCCACTTCTTTGGTAAGTGGGTAGGTACCCAAGTGATGTAATGATGGCAAAACAGTTGTGAAGTATATGTTCACAACATGAGAGATGCCTGATGGTGTATGATATAAGTTAAGACTCTAATGCATTAGGGCTTAAATCGTCGTGCTGCGAAAGAGATTAGACTATGTGTATTTTAGTGCAATTGCATCATTTATACACAGCTAAATATAGATTAGCAAATTTGCAGTAGCGGCATCATTTAAGTTATTGATGCAGGTGCTGTCTGGGTGGTGGTATCCACTGTGAATAAGTAACAACAGTCTTCTCATTCGGGTGAAGCGTTAGTTATTCGAAGTAGTGCAATGTCATGGCAACTCGCCGTGAAGGTATTCACAATATGAGATGTAACTTAAATGATGCAATTGCACTAAAATACACATAGTCTAATCTCTTCCGCAGCTTTAGACCTTAAGCCCTAATGCATTAGAGTTATAATCATATTCTAATTAGAAATTCTTATAATACATTAATATGAAGACATTGATGAAAATAGAAAAGGTTGATAGTCTGGTCAAGAATGGATTCCAGGCTTATTTGATTAATCTATATGGGATATCTGGATAATCTGCTTGTATCAGCCAGTTAATGCTTATGTACAAATTAGTATTAACTAGTTTCAGCTTTATGAAGTGTCTAGCCACCATCATTGCACTTTGTATGTGGCGTTATATGCATAAATTATTACAAGTTGCATATTGTAGCCCTCTTTATAAATTTTGAATCCCAGCCAACTTGTGTGAATCCAAATTTTGAATCCCAGCCAATCCCAGCCATGTTGCATACAAACCTTTCTGTTCATTCTTGGGATCAGTATCACAGTTTCCTTACCTCTTCATTGAAAAGAGGCAAGGTCGTTAGTCTTGTGAGCATTGTATTGATTTGGAATGACTTTGGACCAATAGAACTGCCAAACCTAACAGACTGCTCAACTGTGAATATTTGTGTGGGGGAAAATCCTAAACGATCTGGGGGCCATGAATGACATTACCAAACTTCTTTTGTGGATCAGTTCTTTTTTGCATAGAGTAAAAACTAAACTGTTACACTACTTGGAGCCTTATTTTCCTTAAATCTTTTTCAGAGTTTGCATTACATTGTCTTTTGGTTGGTTTATATTCATCCCGTGTACAATTATTGTCTTTTACTAACCTCATCAATTCAGAGAAAGATGAATAATTTCTGAAATTGCCTCTTTGAGTATTTTCTGTTTGTCACTTATATGTGTTTAATTCACCAGCTGTACACATTGAAGTAACCTATAGAAATTCAGCTGTGGTTTTGACATCTTGTTTTGTTTTCCCTAATTTAAAAGTCCCTAATTAGTATTCTCATACAAATAGTATTCTCAGTATATTTTTATTCTATATTATTTTATTTCTTTAGTAGATACATTTTATCCACTTAGCATAAGGTGACTTAACATGGAAAAATGTCATTTTGCTGTGATTTTTTTCAGTAAATTCTTTGATTTTACCTTAGCATTTCCTACATTATAAACATAAGCTTGAATGATAAACACCGAAAATAATTTAGTTTAAATTCATTTTCATATGTTTACTATTTACAGGTCAAATCTGCCCTTCATAGAGCCTTGGCACTGCCTGAAAGTAGTGACAAGCATTCACGTATTCAAGCATTGACTGGACTAATTAGCACGATGATTGAATCGTGTCCTGCTGCATCATCTTCCCAAAACCAATTAGGAAGTACTTTTAGGCACCAGCAGAATAGGTAAAATTTAAAAATATGAAATGATTTATAAAATATGTGAAATGGAAAAGATAGCATATTTCTCTTGTTTCTACTTATTTATAAACTTTCTGGTAAAATCAAAAATGCTGCAGTATATGCATTTCTGCTTAAAGAGCATTTTTGATCATTGTATTTATTTAAAAATATTACTGTTTCAAAATTGTAATAACAACACTTAATTTTTAAACAAATGTAACATAGGAAACCATAGCCCAATTAATGAAGAAAGCATGCTAATGGCGTGCTCTTTGTATAATGTTAAAGAGATATAATGTTATGCTAACTCTGTTTCGAACAACGTAGAACAACTACCAGAGAAGTGGGGGTGTCAAACTTAATTTTACAGTGCAGTAGCAGCACTTGTTTAAGAATGGGCAGTGCAATTTTTATAGTGATACAGTCAGTCCTTGTATAACATGTGTTTACACTACACGAATTCGATCATACATGATTTATAAATAGGGGAACGATATTGTATAAAACATCAACTGAATTCGCTTATGAAAGATTCGCCTTTGTATTTACAAGAAATGGCAATTGAACGCGGAATCACCCCAATTGAACACAACACGATAGCAATGAAGAGAAGATTCTGAAGATGTATTTATGCTTTTTATATCAGTGAAGGGGAAACACATTTTGCCATAATAATGCAAAAACCCACACAATTCCCGCTGTCAGTCTTATCGCAAATGCAATTAGATTGAGTTTACTGCCAGTTTATAACAGATTCCACTACCAGAAACGCAACTGGAAATGGTTTTTATTGTTTTATGGTAGTAACTCACAGAAATGTGAGCCAGTGAGGTGTTAATAGTGTATGTATCAAGCGTACCTCCTCATTTTGTAATTGTGCTTTATTCTCTAAAAATGAGTAAAATACTTAAAAGGTGTGAAAAGGAAGAATCATGCTGAAGATGCTACAGGTTCAGAGAGAAAAAGAAAACCAAAGGTCGTGGGTTCGGATCAAAGTACTGCAAAAACCTTGTGAGGTGCATTATGGCCAGAAGCCGATGTACCAACAACTACCAAAAAAAAAAAAAAAAAAAAAGCAATATTGATAGACAGGCGCAGACTGGGTCCAAAATTCTTACCTGGGAAATTTTGTAGCGTCCTCATACTAGTGTTTATGGCCAAAATCACATTTCTGGCCTCCGGCCCACCAGGGTTTCCCCGATACAGTTTATGGCCAGTCTGCCTCTGTTAGAGAAAAAAGATAAAATTATGAAACACTTTGAGCAAAATGAAAGAACATGCATATTGCATGTGCTACAGGCCTAAATGAGGCAATGCCGAGAATTAGAGAAAATAAAGACTTTCGTAACAGGAACAACTCAAAGTGTAAAATCCATTAGATCAAGGCACGAAGAATTGTAAGAGATGGAACGGCTGTCATCTGTTTGGATAGAAAATCAAACAAAGAACAAGTTTGCTTACGATAGAAGCAAAAGCATTAGCAAGATTTTATTACGTAATAGTCATATTTATTGCATTATTTATTGTGTTTGGTAATGATTTGGTTACAAATGTGTATTCAGTCTTGGGTGGTCGGCACCTAACCCTATTTTTCCCATAGGATCTGTTATTCATATTGCACAAGGGTTTCTAGGAACACAACTATCGTGCTATATGAGGACTGACTATATATGAATTATAATAAAACCAGTGCTATGATAAAACTTGATTTCTTCTAATTCTGTATGAATTAGTTCTCTTATGCAGTATGCATACCATTTCCAATTTAATCAGAAGTATTCCAGTGATTTCATTTTCTGATTTTAAGAAAAGGTAGGATTTCTTCTGGTTTTCAGTCAAGCATTTTTAAAATACGCAGATTCCTCCTCCTCCTTACTCCCCCAATTACACCTACTGGATTTAATTATACCTGTTGAAGTGCAAGCATCATTAAATTCAGACAACTTTTGACCGTCTTCTGGCATTTGCTGTATTCAGTTCGTTATCCTTGATACGTGACTAGCAGATTTTTAAAAAATGCATGGTTACATTATTTGGACCATAGCCACATTTTATTTGATCTAATGCTATCAGTTTTACGGTTAGTTATTTGGACATAGAGTGATAATCATAACATTTTTCAGAGACAAGGCAGAATACAAACTTTGGCGAAGGTAAAGGAAAGCCAACACGAGAACCATGGCAAACTACTAGAAACTTACTGGACGGACTGCTTTGCCGCCACAGCAGTGTCTCCCTTCATTCTTGGTAAACTAGTGGTGCATGTTATCGGTATCGACAGTAGAAGTAGAGAACAATATATTGATTGACACGTAGGCATAACAGACGATAACATCATAGCGATAGTGATTCAGTGATGTTCTGATACATATGTATGTAAAGAATCTCTTTTTTTTCCTATTATTTCCTTCTATTTTCTAGATTAGGAAATATAAGGGAACCTTTTCCCGTTATTTCCTGACCTAACATTTAAGGTCAGGTTATGAAATATAACGAAAAATAAAGATATCAGTAATATGATTTTTTTTTTTTTAATAGCAAAAACACTCGTGAACCCCAGTAATCTGCTTTTAATAATGAGCAAAAACTAAATGGGGATGATAGCATAAAGGCTTAATTGTCAGTACTCACCTCAGTTGATCTGCTCTTTTACATCATGTTACGGAGGAATAAGATCAAATCTAATTTAGAATATAGATTAAAAATTAAAAATTCTTTTAAAAATAATGACAAATGTCACTCAACACATCCACTTCCATAACCTCCAAATTGATTCAACTGTTCCTATTATTAATTTAAAATCCAGTTACAAAATTTTTCAATATGAGGAACTCTTTATAGAATGGTGTCGCCGTAACACTAATTTTAATGTTTTGAATACAAAACTCCCAACAAATCTTTCACCAGTCTGGAACCTGACACACATGGTGTTCCCACATGTTTCGAAATGCATCAAAGGAAATCAGGACTATTTAAATACATAGTTCTCCTTTTACCCATCATTGCCAACCAGAAACGTTTATACAAAAGTCTCTCGCTGCAACTATTGGCCTCATCTAGCTTTCATGTTAATATTTCACATACAGGTAGTTCCTGACTTTACGAGTTAATTCATTCCTAATGTGCACTCGTAAAGCGGTAATTTATTTTGTATAGACGTGTTACTAATTAATTTGTTTAAACAATGATTGATTTATCCAAATAAATGAAAATGTATCCTGTAAAATCAAGCCAATTATATAATAATAGAAAAATTATTTGACTTACAAATATTAAAGAATGTTTATTCTTCATCGTCATCAACTAAATGCACACTTGTTTATCACTCATTATTTGCTCGGCACTCATTGGTTTGTTGCACAAGGAGCCATCTTCTTCAGAAATGCTTCAAGAGACGTTTATTTCCAAGATAATCTTCTCTTTTCTTTATAAATTTCAATAGCATGCATAAGCATTTTTAAACAAAATGTACAAATTGCAACTAACACAATTTGCACCGAGTAACAACTTTACGAAGCTTTAAAAAAAAGGAATGAAGAGAAGATTCTGAAAATTTGTTTTTTTATACGATTGAAGATTTCAGTACACGTTTCACCAACATAAAAACCACACAATTCCAGCTATCTGTTATTGCATTTTCTCAAATGCAATAACCAGGAGTTTACTACTGTTTATAATTGATTGCAGTAAAAAAAAAAAAAAAGCCCAATAAACCGCAAAGTGCAAATTGTTTTTGTTTCATGGTCGTGACCTCCAGAAATGTGCTTTAGAAAAATATCACAAAGCCGTTCAAAATTGGTTCTTATAACAGAACATATGATAATGATGAAAGTGTAATTTGTTTTAATGATTTGAATTGGTAACAATTTACACTACAAAAATGACCTTTTAGAGAGTTTTATGTAGCAAAAATTAACTTCCAAGGTCGTGGAACGAATTGTCAAAAAACAAGTGTTATTGGGTACTTTGTATTGCAGGGGTGGCCAACAAGTCGATCGCGTATTCAATTTCTGTCGATCACGACAAATTTTAAATATACAGTCATCCCTCGATTTGTGCACCTTGTGCAATGAAATTTTTGAGATGGTAGATTGCGGCACATTTTGAAGGAAAAAAGTAGATCGCATCACAAATTAAGTTGGCCACTCCTGCTGTATTGCATAGTTACGAGCGTGGTTTGAATTCCGGTATTTATGAATGTTTAACATTATTTTTTTTTTTTTTTATTGCAATTAATGTTCATATTTTTGATTTTGTTGATACTTGAAAAAAAAAAAAACTCTTAAAGCAGGAACTGCCTGTATATGACAACCTGGAATAATATGGTGCACTTCTTCTTCCCTGGGCAAATCTTAACCACAGATCTTTTAATATTTTTAAAAGAATTTTTAATCTATATTCTAAATTAGTTTTAATCCTATTCCGCCTTAACATAATGTAACAGAGCATATCAGTTGAGGTGAATACAGATAATGAAGCCTTTATGCTACATGCCCATTTAGTCTAATTCATATACGGTACTTTAAGATGTTCTATTAATCATCTATTAATTACATCTTCTATTGGCACTACCAGTAACACGTGCCATCTCTTTACTGAGAATGCTGGGAAAAAATCTGCAGTAGCAGCAACTAGTTTTTCTGGTAAGTTTGTTGTGGTTCTCATTTTGCCTTTCTTTACATTAGCCCAAACTTCAAAAAAGAACAAGAAAAATATTACCTGCTGCCAGTCTATTTAGCAAACATGTAAAAAGAATAATATCCATTTTGAATTTCAGTTTATTATTTCAAGAGAAAATAAAGTCACTTCAGAAGGTAGGAAAAAAATTCAGATTTTTAAACCTTGATTAACAGTAACCATTATGGGAACACTATTTTTGAAGGTCACTTAGCAGGTTACTTACCACTACCACTGGGTTAATCATCAGAAATGAGTGTGATGGAAAGTGCATTGACACCGAAAATACTTTATTTATCGTGCTAGTTTATTTGGAAGAATGTCCATTTATGATTTCTCTCCATCTGTTCACAAGGCAACCCCTGATCCATTAAGTATTTTCTCTGTAATCCCAATTTTCACTTCTTTGTGATATCATTATAATAGTCAAACCAGATTGTTCAGGGAAAATCTTCTGTTTTGAACCTGTGCTATTTTTCTTAGGGTTTCTCTCTTGCTGAGGTGATTCTCTATTGAGTTATTAACCGTGGACTGTATGACTTTATTCACCACATAATTCTGGCTTACCAGTCAAATTTTCCCATTTATCTGTGGGGGGGACCACATTATTTAGTATTAGCAATGGCCACGTGGTGCAAGGAAGCCTATGGCTTATGCTGCACCAGCCAAAAAAAAAAAAATAAGAAGAAGAAGAAAATTAAAAGGAAAAAAAAAAACAATTGTAACGAATGGGCCTGGTGTACTGGGGTCCATGGTTGAAATAACATACACATATAAATCCAGTTTAATGTAAAAATACAAATATATACTAACAGGCAATAGCTTTCGAGACTGGTGTGTTTCTTCATCAACTGAAATTCAAATACAAAATACAACGGATAAGTGCAATGAGCTGAGTGAGGCACGTTAATCATGTGCCATTGTTGTTGCACGGACGTGCACTGATTTTACTCCACTGATCATCTAGCATTAAAACGGTTGTCTCTAGGATGGGGTATAGACGTATGCCTTTGTGGCGGTTGGTCTTGAAACGTCTAGAGACACATGTCAATAAACTCGTCCAAACATGGCTTAAAGATAAGATCATCGCGACTACAACTCAGCGTCTTCTACATGCTACTCGCTGCCAACTACCAGAATTCTGCGGATTACCAAAGATCCACAAACCGGGTATTCCCCTCAGACCAATAGTGTCATGCTGCAGTGCCCCAATGTATGAACTGTCAAAGCATATTGCACACCTCCTCTCACCTCTTGTAGGAAATATCTCACACGCCGTTAAAAATAGCAGTGAATTCATCCACCTCATTAAGGACCTGTCAATCCGTGACAACACTGTCATGGTATCATTTGATGTGATTTCTTTATTCACTTCAATTCCCGTCCAACAGGCCGTGCATTGCGCCAGAAGGCTCCTCGAGAACGACTTAAGCCTCCAATCCAGGACATCACTATCCACTGATGACATCTGTACCGCCCTCAATATATGCTTATCAAGCAGCTTCTTCACTTTTGAGAATTCAGTCTATCAGCAGATACATGGCACTGCTATGGGTGCCCCTGTTAGTTCCGTAGTAGCCAACATCGCCATGGAAGATCTGGAGGAGCGGATACACCGGAACCACCTACACCTATTACAACATGGTGTAGATACGTTGACGATATTTTTACCATAATACCACCTGGCTCTGAAACAGCACTACTGGAATACCTCAACTCCTTATCTAATTTCATCAAGTTCACCGTAGAGTTAGAGGTCAATGATGCGCTCCCGTTCCTGGATGTCCTAGTGCATTGCGTAGGCCCACATCTAGAGACTTCAGTATACCGCAAACCTATGCATTGCGGTCAATTCACTAACTACAGATCCGACCACGCACCAAGTCATCTCAATAGGACTGCCTGCACCCTATTCTCCAGGGCTTGGAGCCATTCCAGCACTGATGCAATTAGGCATAACGAGATCTTCCGTGTGAAGGCAGACCTAACCAAATGCGGTTACCCATCCCATGTGCTAGGCAGGTGCCTATTACAGGCACAAGAACTCGCATCCCACCCAAGGCCACCGAACCAAGACGGTATATCGTCCGCCTACATTCCCTATTATCCAGGTGTGTCAGGACGGACCTTGAAGATCCTTAGAAATTACAACATCAAATGTGTGCAGTTACCCTACAGGAACCTACGTTCACTTATCTCCAGTGTGAAGAATCCTGTCACACCTCTCTTATGCAGCAATGTAGCATATCGCATCACCTGGAGAGACTGTGACAGTTGCTACATAGGAGAAACATCAAGGCGTCTCCAGGATCACCTTACGGAACATGACAGAGCAATCCGGCTTGCCGAAACTGACTAGTCCGCAGTTGCGGAACATTTTTGGGCCAACAACCACGATCTTGATCCCAAACATGACTTTGAAGTAGTAGACCACTCACGACACTTTCACCACCGCCTATGGCTAGAGTCACTTAACATATTAAACAATCCAAAGGCAATAAACCGCCACAAAGGCATAAGTCTACACCCCATCCTAGAGACATCCGTTTTAATGCTAGATGATCAGTGGAGTAAAAGCAGTGCACGTCCATGCAACAACAATGGCGCATGATTAACGTGCCTCACTCAGCTCATTGCATTTATCCGTTGTATTTGAATTTCAGTTGATGAAGAGACACGCCAGTCTCAAAAGCTACTGCCTGTTAGTATATATTTGTATTTTTACATTAAACTGGATTTATAACTTATACGTGTATGTTATTTCAAAAAAAAAAAAAACAATAAGAAAAAAGGAAATAAACAGCCTACGCATTTTCCTCCTCCTCTAGGTATCCAGCTGACTTTTGAGTTTCGCCAGACTGTCAGCCACCCATGGTAGAACTTATTCCAGTAATTTATAACTCGCTGGCTAAAATAAAACTTCCTGCAATCCAGTCTAAACATTTCCCTGTAACTTGAAATTATTGCAAAGCATTAGTTTCCTAGGTGAATGAGAATCATCCTGAGGTCTTATAGTTATCTTGTTAACATTACTTGCAGTTTAATACACTCACATACTGCCTTTTTTGTTTTTCATCTAACTGCTTGTGTACTGTTCTGACCCTTACTGAGGCACTTATTTTTCTGACAACTAGTTTCATTTGTTAAAATTTTTACAACATGCCTATTCGACTCATTGGCTGCATCATCTGAGTTTTCTGATATTACTACTATAATCTATTAAGAGTCTGATTTACTCTCTTCTTTCTTATATTCACATAAAATTAGACCTCTTTGTCCTTGTTTTTAGTTGCCCTCCCTTTGCTGTACTCAATATTTACTAGTCTACCCCACCCAGTAATTTTCTTTCAAATACTAAAAATTGCTATACAAAAACATAATTTTTGTATTGACTGGTGATGTGATTATAGACTATATTATTGATAGTCTTTATCCTCAATTTTCGTGTCTTTATTTTGTAGTACTTCTGCACTGGAAAGAACATATCTGTGGCTTTGATGGTAAAAATGTTAAACACTTTCCACTGCACATAGTTGTCTCTGCATTTACTAGAGACATCTTCAAAAATACAGTAAAAATGTTTGATTATAAGTTCTCTCTTGCATTAGATGCCGTCAATGCTATTAAGATTTCATTTGACACTATACACATTTTATTAACATGTCTGATGAGAGTGTAAGTGGTCATTGCCCATTAACAGTTACTGTGAAAATTTACACTTAAATATTTGTCCCTCAGGCCTATTAATAATCAACAAGTGTCATCGTAATGTTCCTTCTGTTGTGCCTATGTACATCTTCAAAGAAGTAATATCTGGACCTACCATGCCACGTTTTTTCCGGAATAACTTTGTATTCTGCAATAAAGTCCAGTTATTTTTTGCTTTGTTCCCACAAGGATAACTGTACTTCCTTTAATACCTCTGAGAACTGATACTGGTTATTAATGTCATCAAGTTTGCATCTGCAAGGCAAACTCTCTTATGATTTCATCAGTCTTAAATACCAAAAATGCTCCTGGTTTCCCTGAAAGATGTCCCTCGCTAAGCTTATCTTGCTTGGAGCCACAGCAGTTAATACCCAACAATTCATCCCTGATGCTCGGTCTATGGGGAGAGCATGCTCTGGCATAGCGCTAGAGACTAACTAGCCTTCATATTTTTAATTTACAGAGCTTTTACTCACTTTTTCAGAGACTTAAGATTGATACTTTCCTAATGAGCAGACAGAATCGCTATTTGGTATATAACTCCATGAACTTTATATTCATTAAAACATTAATTACAATATAGTGTACTTTTAAAATATTTGCTACTACAGTATATGATACCCAGAATTATAAATAATAAATAAACAATAAGGTTTAATCAAGATTCCAAATTCTCTCATTGTATTACTGATGTGAGATTGATAGGCAGTTTATATTGTACAAGAATGTTATAATAGTATATTTTTTTCCCTCAAATCTCAAATGAACTTTTCACCCTATCCTCACAAAGATTCTTCACTACTGAGTACAGTGGTGTCTTATAAGATAATAAAGATTATAAGCTAGTATTGTTATAATATATAAGAATACCATCGTATTACAGTATTTATAAAGAAGAGGAAAGCAATTCTTAAATGTGATAAACATTAAATTTTGTTGAAGTTGATTTATTTTGATTAAGTTAAATAACCCACCCTCTCCTTTCAACAAGTATTTGTTATTCAAAGACCTCAACTAAGAGGTGAGTATTCAGGCACCGAGATTTTCAAGCCCCCTTCTTTTCCAACTTTCTTCTACTATTTGCTTTTCTGTTGTTCTATTTTTTCATCTCAATCTAATTTTTAAATATAAGGACACTAAGATATTCTTTTAGTTTCATTCTTTTGCTTCTCATATGATTTCTACAGCAGACTCTGAATTTAAAAAATCACCAGAAGTCATAAAATTAAAATAAATAGAATAGGTGTAGACAGATTTATTTTTGCAAATTGTAAATAAGAGACAAGAAGTGGCATTATAAGTAATTGAGAGATGAATGTATCTATTATCCCACAACCCCCCTGACATTTGACTGTTGGCATTCACGGAGAGCATTGTAACGTGTCATAGTGACAGCAAAGAAGTATAGATAAGAGGGGATTAGAGCAGGATTAGTGGAGTAGAGCACAATTTCAAAGGTTATTTAGTATATTGTAAAGTTTCTTTCGAAAAGTTTTTTTTTTTTTTTCCCTGTAATAATTTACTTTTTTTAATATTATAAATATAATAATTTGAAAGTTACTTTTATTAATAATTAGTAAATATTAACAATGGTAATTACAATATTTGCCTTGAACACTTCATCAGAAGGTATAATTAATCATACAGAAATAGCCGATGGCGATTTCCCATTGAGTCATGGTTTCATTCTTTGCAGAACCTGTGGCATGTATTCCAAGCTCGACATGGTGGGTAATCCTAGCTCATTTGGTAATTCTTTTCTTTGTCACCATTGCATTGGATCGGTGAAGATCTTAAGTTAAAATTTAGTACACTAAAATTTTGTTCTAGAAATACACTAAATTTTTTAGTGTATTACTAGAACAATTTGCGTTGTTGAAAATTTGGGTGCTTGCCCTCGACAATAATGTAACTGGGAGCTCGTCAGGGACTCAAGACTCTAGTAACCTACCAAGTGATGCACTTCCGATTCAGACCCCAGAACAGAATCACCAAGTGCAAACTACTCTGGTTCAAAAGGACCTGGGTTTAGTAGTAGACTCCATTGTCAGGGAAATAGTATATTATTATTCATGTGACGAGTAATGACTTGAGGAAATAGATTATCATTAAGCATGGCGAAATAGATTATCCCGGATTTTATTTTTACTGTCTCTATCCTGCAAAATCAAGCATCTACTGTATACTTATTTAGATATGTCTTGGTTTGACTAACAAAATCATGACTTTTTTTTTCTTGTTATATATATATATATATATATATATATATATATGTATGGAATTATTGTAGGAAAGGATTTGTCTTTACATACATAGTGGGCCTCATAAACAGAAACATATTCTCTTAATGTCCAGTGCCAGATTTTATAAGGTTATGAAACAAGAAGAATTTCTGTTTTTATTTGCTTGCATCTAATGGCAAATGGTATTTATTATTACCCAAAATTTTCCCATTTTATTTCTAAAAAAAATTTTTTGAATTCTGCTTACAGCATATCAGTGCTTTCTCCTTTAATAATGATTGCAATGTAATTTTTTACTTTTAATCAAAATTTCCAAAATTTGAATATTTATTTATTTATTTATTTTTTTTTTTACACCTAGGAAATTACCTTTGTTTAGTCTTTCTAAGGGGAGGGGACATTATAAACATAAAGTATAATGTGAAACTTAATTTCTTCAATTTTCCAATTTAATAATGGAAAAATGTAGCCTTTCAAGCGGATGTCATAACAGTGTACACCAATTAGTTTATAAAGATAAAAGATCAGGTATAACTGAAATGGGGACATCCAAAATTTTATTCTTTAAATCTAGTATTATCAGTGGGTGCAAGGAAAAGTTTGCTTTTTCTTTCTTTATTGGGCAATGTTATACAGCACTGCCCACATAAAAGAAAAAACCTTCATCTTACTTTAATGTCCATCCTTACTTAAATTTGTTCAACCTACCTACTGACATAATACCATTGAATAAAAAGATCAAAATATATTTCTTTTTGATTTCTTGCAAATGCAGCAAGTTTGATATGTGGCTTTGCAAACAAGCCTGGATGCTTTAAAGATTATTTCTGTTAATGTATCCATATTTAATCCAAATACAACCTGTTTGTATAAAATAAAGAAGCTCAGAACAACAACAAATTTCTCTTTTGGAACATCCAGTCGGCCACTTACTGCAATCGTAAAATTCTAATTGTAATATTTAAAAAAAAAAAAAAAATTCTGAATTACCCTGAGAGAGAGAGAAGAGTCAGAAGTAGAAGGGTAATCACCAATAAAGAGAAGAATAATGATATCCAGCTCAGGTCCCTGCATGTGCCAAGCCCATACTCACCAGATATGAGCCCTTTTATGTACGTGTGTGCGCGGGTGTATTTTTAATTCTTTGAAATCGAAGTGTAGTCTTCTGCTTTGGCTAATTTCATTCTTATTGGAGGAGTTGCACATTGATCTTTGATAAAGTCCTAGTAACATCGTCAGTTGGTCTCACTGCATAGAATTTAAAAACCGTGTGAGACTACTATGGTCACCCTTAGAAAAGGAATTTTGCTTCCAGAAGGAACCAAAATCCCTCCCATTTACCCTTAATGGTAGTTACATCTTTATGTAAATCCCTCATCAATATACCGTGATCACTGCCAATAATGAGATCAAGAGTATTGCTCTCTCTTGTTGCCTCTCTGATGTGCTGCTGCCATAGTAAACAGCCATCCAATAAATCCCCAAAAATGTTGATAATATGTGAATGACCAGCCCACAAGTTAGTGGGCTGGTCATCTGGAAAGTTAAAAACTCCATTATAAAACATTCTAGTTTACTAGCTCACTCTTTTTCTCTGTATGGTTTTGTTATACTTGTCATGGACATTAGGCCTATTACACTTTCTTCCTCTCATTTTTTATTTTTCTAATGCTCATGTAACATTAGACTGACTCAGCATTGCATTATCCACTCGTGCCAACTGGATCCTTTATGCCTCAGTGACACCAGATCTCTGATATCTCTGCAATGTCCATATTTGACTTTATTAAGTATACCTATTAATAGCAAGTTGGTACTCCATTAACCTTGTAGATTCATTATGACATAGAATCGAGAAGGTGTTGAAAGCACTCAGCAGAAATGCTGGTTCATGATGACTCTGTTGCTTGATGAAGTTTTTGGAAATTTGGAGGATTGCCGATATCTATTCAAAAGTACTTGTTCTACCTCATCCTAAAGGTGTCTTTGAGTTGATCTTGTGACTGGAATAGACTACCCTTAATTCAGCCATGCCTTTGGAACCAGTTCTGTGCAGTGCTGATCTTGTGACATCTTGTTGGAAGAATATATATGCAGATGGATACACTACAGGCATAAAGATTGTGCTTAGGAACAATTTTTACGTAACATGTTTTCTCCGCTGGTATTAAGGAGGCCCAGTGTTCAAAGAATATATTACAAGTGAACACCTCAGTACGGTTGCAATTTCTGAGATACACATACTTAGCATTTCATGCCATTTCCATGCCACATTCAAAAAATGAAATTAAATGTTTCCCTTTCCATTTTCACACTGAATTTCATACATATTGCATCCCTATGTACCTTCTTAACAGCGCCTCCGTAGCCAGGTGGGAAGGAGCAGCAGTGCGTAGCACACGCTTCTTGATTAGACCGGGGTTCGAGCCCGTCACCACCAAATACGGAGGATGCGGAAAGGTCAGGGAATGACCACCGCATATTCCCGGAGCAATATGGCCTTAGTTGCTAATGCTCCTAAATAACAAACAAACAAACCTTAACTGTTTATAGTATGCACATGTGATACTGTTACTGAAGGAGTGCTCCATTTCATGAAAAGGATAGGAAACCTAATAAAGCATCCAATTAGTGTAATGTATAACTTGTGGAACATTTCTGTTTAAGGATAAACCTAGTGGAACTGAAGATGAATTTATAACCTTTGCTAACCCAGGGGCTTACATCTGGTGAATATGGGCTTGGCACACCCAGGGTCCTGAGCTGGATATCATTTTTTTTGGTGATTCCCTTCTACTTCTGACTCTTGTTTCACTCTCGCTCAGGGTAACTCATCAATTTTTTTGGCTGGTGCAGCATAAGCCTCAGACTTCCTTGCACCATATGGCTTATAATAATAAATAATAAAAATTGGGTAACTAATTATTTTGATAGTGGCCCCAAGTGCCAAGCGATATATAGATCTTTCTAAGTGAGAAAAGTATTCAACACTTTTTTTTTTTTTTCCTATGTAAACCCCAAACACGAGAGGTATTAGAACCTATAGTACTTAGTGCTGTGCTTGGGTGAAAAAATGTTTTGATAGAAAATTGCTTAAACAACAACTCATTGTTGATATCACAAAGCATATTACCGGGCAAATACTGACCACAGCCTCCGAAGCAATACCAACAACCTTATTCAATATAAAAGGCTTAAGGCAAAAGCTAGGCAAATTAGAAAAATATCCAAAATGGAATCATGGATACAGTTTACCTCCACTATTATAAAGGACACTATCAGTCAACTCATTTGGAAAAATATTTGGCAATTAAATGGCAAATATCTACCTCTCTTTCTCCCATCTTAACCAAAAGTGAATAGGAAATATCTTCTGAATAAATAGCTAACACCTTGCAGAGACATTTTGCCACTTCAGCATATGGCAACTCTTTTCTTCAAATCAAAGCTTCTTCTGAAAGGTACAAGATAAAATTCCATACTACTCAATATCTTGCCTATAATCAACCATTTAACCTATTTTAACTGTGAGCAGCATTAAATAGATCACCCAACAGTGCAGCTGGACCTGATGGAATATATTATGTAATGCTGAAACATATAAACAGTATGTTTATATGTTTCAGCATCATTTAAATTTACTATTAATGTTCTTTTACCAGATTTTTCTTGATGGTACATATCCATCTTCCAAAGTCGATGCAAAATATTCATTCAGTTTGTTAGTTACCTGAGCAGGATCATCAACAGTTTGTGAAGTAGTCTATTAATTTCAGGAACTTCCTTTTATCTTTATCTAACATAAAGGCCATAGTTTTCTTTCCTTTCAATATGACTTAGAGCCATCGATATCAAGTGGGCCAACCTTCCTTCTAGAGTTTACATAAGTAAAGAACTCTTTGCCGTTTTTCTTTGCATCCCTTGCCAAAGATTTCTCGTAATCTGCCTTCACCTGCCTAACCTCCTTTGTAACTTGGTTACAGATCAACTTGTATCTATCATAGGCTTCTGTGTCACGTGTTAATTTGTATGTATCCCATGCATTTTTCTTCTTTGCCATATGTCTCATTAATTCATCTGACATCCACTTAGGCCTAAACCTTGAACAATATTTCTTAGTTGGTATGTAAAGCCTAGTAGCTTCCAAGATAAGTTCTTTGAATGCTTCCCATTTTGAATTTGCAGTTGATAACATCATCAGTTGGTCCCACTGTATAGAATTTAAATACTGTCTCAGTCCATCGTAGTCGCCTTTACGAAAGCAATAACCCTTCCCTTTATGCCTAATGGTAGTTACCTCTTTGAGTAAATCCCACTTCAGCACACTGTGATCACTGCCACCTAGTGGTTCATTTACCTGCAGATTCTTAATGCATGAAGAATCACTACTGATAATCAAATCAAGAGTATTACTCCCTCTAGTTGCCTCCTGACCATGCTGATGTAGAAAACAATCATTCAATAAATCCACAAAAGCCTTGCTAGTGTGTGAGTGACCAGCCCCCAAATTCCAGTCAATATCTGGGAAATTAAAATCCCCCATTATAAGACTCTCTGATTTACTGGCCCACTCTATTTCTCCGTACAGTTTCTTATTATACTCATCAGAGTCATTAGGCCTATAGCACACTCCTACTCTCAATTTTGATCTCCCAATGCTTATGTCACACCAAACTGGCTTCACTTCCTTGGATTTTATGTATTTCTTAACTAATAGCATAACCCCTCCCGCCGACCGGGCTAGCCGAGTGGGTAAAGTACCTGCCCGGCAACCCAAAGGTCGCGGGTTCGATTCCCGCCTCGGGCTTGGATCAAAGTACTGCAAAAACCTTGGAAGGTGCAATATGGCCACAGAAGCCGATGCGCCAACAACTACCAAATCAAAAAAAAAAAAAAAAAAAAAATAACCCCTCCCCCCCCTTCTATCCTTTCTGTAGATGTTGTACTCCACAAATTCCAGTTCTGCATCCCTTATATCTGTGTGACACCACGTCTCTGATATCCCAACAATATCTGCCTTTGATGTTTTGAGCAATACCTCAAATTCATCAAATTTATTTACTAAACTCCTAGCATTGGTGTACACGCAAGTATACCTGCACCTGTTTCTATTCAGTCAAGCATATTCTTAGATTGTCCTCACTATTCCAGAAAAAGTACTTTCCACTCTGAATCATAACTGCAAGAACCATTGTCGCTTACCCACATGATTAAAAATAGTGCCAACCTAGCTGAGCTGTATACTTTTCTGAAACAAATACATATACAGTCGAACTTCCCTATAACGAATTCGATAAATCCAGCAAAAAAATTCATTATAGAGAAATTTCGTTATACAAAGAATCTTTTTATTAGAAATTGTTATTTAATTAGAAAATGAAAATGAATCTCCATTTATTTTTAATGTATTTTATTTCAAAAACACTTATTTAAATTAAGTTTACACATTTTTCGCTGGTAAGTATCACAAATTAAAAAATCTAATTTTTGTTTGCACAGTACAATTAAAAAATGTCTCTTTCTCAAAGAAAACCTCACATTTGTTCAGAGCATTAAAAACATTATCAGGAACATTTTCACAAAACTGTAGACCCAAACGAACCATTTTAAAAGCATTAATCATTTCTTCGCAAGTTGGCTTTTATACGGGTTGTTCTGATGTGTCTTCAGCGTCATCGTTAATTTCTTTGTGATCATGGTCGCGTCTAACACTGTTCAGCAGTATTTCATCTTCATTTGGATGTTCTGTTGTAGTCATATTTTGATCTATATAAACATTACTATCTAGTAACTTTCATTTTTGATGTTTCCGGACGATTCGTTTTTCAGTTGCTAAGGGGGCAGTTCATCTTATTCGTCCAGTTGTTGTTCGACTTCTCTATTCAATGCAAATCCCGCTTTCGTAAAACAATTTTGAATAGTGTATTCAGTGACATTGTTTGTCCAAAGTTTTGCCATTTCAGAGATGCAATCTCTAAGGTTAATTGTTACCTCCAAGTTTCTATTTTCTGATAATGCATCGGCAATATTCATTATTATTCTCTTTCAATAATGAAATTTAAAATTTTTAATAATGCCTTGGTCCATTGGCTGGAGTTTTAACGTCACGTTTGGCAGTAAAAACGACTTCATACTTAAGGTTGTCAGTTACCAACATAATTTTCCTTTTTTTCTTTTGTTGTACGCTTGTCTATTTTTAATATCCAGTTTTCAAAGATATCACTTGTCATCCATGCTTTTTTTATTAACTTCCAAAGATTTTGTGCCTCCAAAACATCTTGGGTTTTTTGATATTCCAATGACCAAAAGTCACTTCCTGTCATATCTGCTTCAACTAGCACAATGATTCTTTCTTTGCTTTCCGCCAAAACATTTATCATTCTTAAAAGCAAGTGAAGTGTTCTATTTGGTAAACATTTAAAGAATAAACCTATTTCATCAGCATTAAAAACATTCTTAGTTTCATATTCTTCCAAAATCTTCTTTTAAGGTATTGTTCCTCCAACTGTTGCAATCTTCTTCACTTACATTAACACTTTCTCCACAAATAACCTTTTCCACAATTCTGTGGGGCTTCTTAAATTTATCTAGCCACCCAGTTCTCGCATTAAATTCTATGTCCCAGGGACTGTGCAAATTTCAGAGCTTGTTGCTTAATTATTGGACCCGATATTGGTATATTCTTTTCACGTATCATTTGCACCCATTTTAGAACAGCTTTATCAACATCTTCGTATATACACAACTTAATTCGCTTCTTGTCTGCTCTTCCTTCAATTGCATTTAAAATTGATTCTTGATTTTTTAAAATCGTAGATAAGCTGTTTGCAGGTATGCCATATTTCTCCGCAATATCTTTTTTCTTAAAACCCTGGTCATTATCATGAAGAATCTTTACTTTATCATTAATACCTAAACATTTTCCCTTCGACATTGTTTCCGCAACTGTAAAAATTACTGGACTGCAGCTCTTGCTTATACGTACACCACAAACTTCACTGCACGGGCTATATTATGAATTGTTAGTACCACCTACTCAATGACGTTCGCTTGCCAATTCAACAGTATCACGTGACTTTTCCCATCAATCACATTGGAGAAATATACGACTTACATTCATATATACAGGAAAGAAAATTTACGGTTAATGTATGCCGTATGTTACTTTTCAGGAAAAATAAATAAAATACAAGAGCATATAGCCTGTGATAGATTGTTCTAAAAGAACGAAAGAAGAAAAAAAAAAATTCATGAAAACCATCTACTGGGAGTCCAGTTAGATAAGAACGGACATATATAATGATGGACAGGAAGGTCACTTGGTACGGTTGAGGAGAGAAGCGAATTTCACTCAGTAGGCGTTACTAAAAACCAACTATGGTAGCATTCTATGTATTGCTGCCGCAGTACGCTAAAGGCTTACCACAGCGAATTTCGTTTTCCCCTGGGCCAACATCAATTTACAAATCTCTCCTATTTATTATAAAGTTTATGACCACTTTTAAGAAACTATTTAGTTTTATAACTGTAACAAAAATGAAACAAAGACCGTCCTACGGGCATCAGTGGCCACAAGTGTTCACTAAAAGGATGATTAATTCCAAATGCTAATCCGTAATTTCACAGGGAGGGAGGCCGTATATTTGTGTGGCTGTTTAGCAGTAAATGCTTGAAAATCTTCAAAAGTGGTTTTACTAATTTTTTTTTAAAATTCGTTATAGAGAGACTAACACTTCGCTATATGGGGTTAATTTTACATGTAATTTCGTTTCAAGGTGCAATGTTTGGCTAAAAAATTCGTAATATAGAGAAATTCATTAAATAGAAGTTTGTAATAGAGAAGTTCCACTGTATATGGATTTCTCTAATGCTAAAATGGAAAAAAGATATATTACTTTAAGGTAGTAATATAGGAACTGTCACATTTTGGCCTCAGCTGCCCTTGTGCCCTTAAACACCAATACCAGTACCAATATTTTGATGCCAAATGTGTAAAAATTGAAAATAAATGCCTTGAAATAAATTGAATGAGCCATTGTTATTCCCAAATATAAAATTTAAATTCCACTTTCCTAAATTCAAATTTTTAAACAAGCTTTTTTTTTTTTTTTTGGAGACAGGCATTATAAATAATTTAACTTCTAGAGCACAAATTCTCTTTGTGATTTCTTTCAGCATGAACAACATTGTTAGAGTCCTTCTCCGTAGAGGCCTCGTAACAGATTTAGCCAGAATACCGCATAATCTAGATCTGTCTAGTCCTCACATGGCCACTACTGTTAATTCTGCTTTAAAGCCATTAGAGACATTGTCTCGCATTGTGAATCTTCCAACTAGTCAGGTGGGAAGCAAAGGTTCTGCCAGGGGAAAGAGCTCAACAAGTGCCCTCGGTAACCAAGAGGAATCAGCGCCAGAAGCCATGGAAGAAGATGCTGCCACTTCTGTTACTGCCCAGGCAACTGATGGTAAGTTATACTTAGTGATTAATTGCTCAGTGTGCATTCTGCAAGGCTTCTAGATGTTTTTTTTAAAGTATTGTAATGCATTACACAATACAAAGAAGGGATAATCTTTAAATAAAATAATCTTAAATAATGTTTTCTCTTGTTATGACATTTAGTTGGGTTGAAGGATACACTACTACAGGGTGTTCCACCTAAAACCGGTCCGCCTCATACTGGTTTGATATTCATTTTTGAACAACTCCTGCATGAAGTTGATCAAAGAATGAATTTTAGCCAAATCATTTAAGTTTGTTTTGCTCAACATACAGTCGGCGTTTGGCGCTCATAAGTGATAGCTGTGTGAGTGTATAGTGGAAGCCAATGTATGTACTTGCTCTTTTAAGGAAACACAGGAATTGATTTCTGAGAAATTTCCTCTTACTACCATCCCAGCTAAGAGTACTATTTAGTGCTTACTTGTAAAATCGCGGACAGCAGGTTCTGTTGTAAATGCACTGAGAAATCGTCTACCCTCTGTTAGGACTCCAGGGGTGGTGTTGAACTTTCAAAGGAGAATTTTAGCCACACTGGAAAATCTGTCAGGAAATTGTCACAACAAACTGGAGTGAAGCTAACTTCTTGTTTTCGTATACTTCATTACCTGAAATTGAAACCCTATTGTGTGACTTGTGTCCAAGAATTACTGCCACCTGATGCAGCAAAACATCTGAATTATTGGGAGTAACTCCTTAACAAGATTGCAGATGGGGAACTTGACCCACTGCTTTATTTCATGAGTGATGACGCATGGTTCCATTTTGTGATCATGTGAATTCTCATTATGCTTTATACTGGTTTTCTTGAAAATCCTAACAAATTCCATCAGAAACTGCTTCACAACCGGAAAATCGAGGTATGTCGTGCAGTTTCCGGCAATCGAATCATCAGTCCGATATTTTTTGACACAACAGTGAACACAGCAGTTTATCATCAGATTTTTGAGAACTCGGTTAATAGAACACAAGCGTAAAAACTGCTACTTTCAACAGGATGGCAACATACGTCTCGTGAGTCACTTCCCTGTGTTCATGACAGTTTCACAGAGGAAAGCATGGTTGGCAAAGGATTGTGACTGCAGTGTTCTCCAGATTTGTCTACGTGTGACTTTTACCTGTGGAGATATTTGACATGAAGAGTTTTTTTCTATGACCACAGCCCCTACACAATAAATGAACTGAATGACAGCTTTCAAAGATATACCGAGCATATCAATGTCACTTTTTTTTGCATCAGGTCACCTTGAATATGATTAAACGCGCCCAAAACTGTATGGATACACAAGGACGTCATTTCCAGAATCTCTTATAACTGTCTGTATATTCGGGGAGAATAAATAAAGTTACTTTTGACTGAGTTTTCTTCTGTTTATCTCATTTTACTCCTTTGTAGATTTCTCTAATTATTTTGCCAGTGACTGGGGCCGGTTTTACATGAAACACCCTGTAGCTTGAGAGATGTGTATATACTCCTGCATTAAAAGCAACCGAAGGCAGAGAAGTAAGTGATTCTTGCACTGTTCCTGTTGGCAAATAAATAAGTCATCAGGAAATAGAGGTGGTAGTAGTAGTAGTAGTGGCATGTGAATCAAGAAAGCAAGCGAATGGGCTTATGCAGCATCAGCTAAAAAAAAAAAGAAAAGAAAAGAAAAATTACAAAACAATTCGCTCTAAATAATATTTGTCCAGTTCCTCCACAAATTTATTTAACCTATAAACTTCCACAATGACAGATGGAAGTTTGTTCCAGCAATTAAACACCCACTGGCTAAAGGCAAATTTCTGCACATGTATTCATCCTAGATTTCAATTTATGCCCCCTTAGGTTCGTAATCTGAACAAGTGGAAGAATCCCACAAGAATTCAGCGTGCTCAACCCATTCAAGACCTTATACATGTCAATCAGATCACCTCACAGGTGCCTAGTTTTCAGCTGCTGCAATTTGCAAAACTTAAGCCCCTCCCGGTAAGAGAATCCCTTCATTCCCCTCACCAAAATCTTGTTGCCCTTCTTTGTACACGCTCAAGCAAATCTACATATTAAAGGAGGCGGCAAAGCAACTAAGCAAACCCTTAGCCATAATTATGAGAACGTCCTTGGACCGAGGGGAGGTTCCCAGGGACTGGAGATGTGCAAATGTATCCCCAATTCACAAAGGGGGATCGAAGAGTGACACAAATAATTACAGACCAGTTAGTTTAACTTCTGTTCCAGGTAAAATTATGGAGTCACTGGTTAAAGATGCATTGCAGAATCATCTAGACAAGACTGCAGCAATAATTCAGACACAGCATGGGTTTGTTAAGGGAAAGTCTTGTCTGACAAATTTGATAGGATATTATGATGTGGTTACAAAGGAACTGGATGCAAAAAATAATTTTGATATCATATATTTGGATTTCAGGAAAGCTTTTGACACTGTTACGCATGGAAGACTATTGTACAAATTGTAGCAGAATGGTATTAAGGGTAAGTTGCTACAATGGATAAAAGGATGGTTAAGTGGGAGAAGAGGGTGGTAATCAGTGGGTGCTGCTCTTTTGGACTAATGTTATTAGTGGAGTCCCACAGGGTTCGTTGTTAGGTCCACTGTTGTTTTGTATATTTATCAGTGATATTGATGAAGGTATACGTTGAAGTTTGCAGATGATACAAAGGTTGGCAGGGCTGTTATTGACAGAAATGGCAGTGCGCTATTGCAACAAGATCTAGATAATTTGGGCAGATGGGCTAAGAAGTGTCAACTGAAGTTTAACCTTGACAAATGCAAAGTACTGCATATGGGTAGAAGTAACCCCAGAGAAACGTACCAACTGTGTGGTACTACACTTAAGGTGGTAGAAAATGAAAAAGACCTGGGAGTAATTGTGCAGTCAGATATGAAGTTCTCTGAGCAATGTAGACAGGCTGCCAGGGCAGGTCATGGGGTTTTGTCAATGATATATAGGAATTTTGCTATCAGGGAAAAGGAGGTGAATATCCCTCTGTATAAGGCAATGGTCAGGCCACGCCTTGAGTACTGCGTACAGGTCTGGAGGCCTTATTTTAGGAAGGATGTAGATTTACTTGAGCGTGTACAGAGAAGGGCAACAAGATTGGTGAGGGGAATGAAGGGATGCTCTTACCAAGAGAGGCTTAAGTTCTGCAAATTGCAGTGGCTGCGCAGTGATCTGATTGAGGTATATAAGGCCTTGAATGGGTTGACTGCAACTACTACTACTACATCCATCCGAAAATGAGGCTTCCAGACCTCAATCACCTCCTTTTTCCTGCTAACAAAATTTCTTTATATCACTGACAACGTCCCATGACCTGCCCTGGCAGCCTGTCTGCATTGCTCAGAAAACTTCATATCTGATTGCCCAATTACTCCCAGGCCTTTTTCATTTTCTACCTCCTTAAGTGTAGTACCACCCAGTTGGTTTGTTTCTCTGGGGTTACTTCTACCCATATGCAGTACTTTGCATTTTTCAATGTTAAACTTCAGTTGCCAATTCTCAGCCCAAATTTTCTAGATCCTGTTGCAGTAACACACTGCCATTACTGTCATTAACAAACCTACCAACCTTTGTATCATCTGCGAACTTCGATACTAAGCCTGCTATTCCTTCATCATTATCATTGATAAATATACAAAACAACAGTGGACCCAACACAGAACCCGGTGGGACTCCAGTAATAACATTAGTCCGCAAAGAGCAGCACCCATTGATTACCACTCCGTCTTCTACTCAACCATCCTTTTATCCATTGTAGCAACTTATCTTTAATACCATTCTGTTCCAATTTGTACAGTAGTCTTCCATGCACAACGGTGTCAAAAGCTTTCCTGAAATCCAAGTATATGATATCAAAATTGTTTTTTGCATCCAGTTCCTTTGTAACCACATCATGACAACCAATCAGATTTGTCAGAAAAGACTTTCCCTTAACAAACCCATGCTGTGTCTGAATTATTTCTGCAGTCTTGTCTAGATGATCCTGCAATGCATCTTTAACCAGTGACTCCATAATTTTACCTGGAACAGAAGTTAAACTAACTGCTCTGTAATTACTCGTGTCACCCTTTGATCCCCCTTTGTGAATTGGGGACACATTTGCACATCTGTCCATGGGGGATCTCCTCTGAGTCCAAGGATGCTCTCATAATTATGGCTAAGGGTTTCCTTACTTCCTTTGCCGCCTCCTTTAATATAACTGGATAGATCCCATCCACCCCATCAGGTGCTTTATGTTTAACTTCATCGATTTCTCCTCCACTTTTCTCTCAGTTATTGCAAAATCTTTAAGCACCCTGCTACAATTTGATAACCTTCTACCACTTTCAAACCTTAATAACTCTTCATTCATGAATGTAGATGCAAAATACTCATTCAATTTGTTTGCTATCAAAGCAGGATCATCAAATGTCGAACCGTCGATATCAAGTGAACCAATCAGATTCGTCCCCTTTCTTTTAGAGTTTATATAAGTAAAGAAATCCTTGCTGTTTTTCTTAGCATTCTTTGCCAAAGATTTCTCGTAATGCCTTTGCCAGCCGAACCTCCTTTGTGACCTGAATACAGACTAGCTTTTATATATATATATATATATATATATATATCATAGGCTTCTGTGTCGCCTGATAATTTATATGCATCCCATGCATTTTGCTTCTCTGCCACGAGTCTCATTAGTTCATTTAACAACCATTTAGGCCTAAACCTTGAACAATATTTCTTAATAGGTATGAAACATTTAGTAGCTTCCACTATTATTCCTTGAATGCTTCCCAATTGGTATTTGCTGTTGGTAACATCATCAGTTGGTCCCACTTTACAGAATTTAAAAACTGTCTGAGACCACTATAGTCACCTTTACGGAAGCAAAATCCCCTTCCTTTACCCCTGATGGTAATTATATCTTTAAGTAAATTCCACATCAGTACACTGTGATCACTACCACCTAATGGTTCTTTATCTGCAAATTCTTAATACACGAATGATCACTGCTGATAATCAGATCAAGGGTATTGCCCTCTCTGGTTGCTTCTTGAACATGCTGCTGCAGAAAACAATCATCCAATAAATTCGCAAAAGTCTTACTAGTGTAAGAGTGACCAATCCCGCAAGTTCCAGTCTATATCTGGGAAGTTAAAATCCCCTATTACAAGACATTCTGATTTACTATAATCAGAATCTTATAATGGGGGATTTTAACTTCCCAGATATTGACTGGAACTTGTGGGTTGGGCACTCACACACTAGTCAGACTTTTGTGGATTTATTGGATGATTGTTTTCTGCAGCAGCATGTTTGAGAGGCAACCAGAGAAAGTAATACTCTTGATCTGGTTATCAGCAGTGATCATTCATGTATTAGGAACTTGCAGATAAAAGAACCACTAGGTGGCAGTGATGACAGTGTACTGACGTGGGATTTACTTAAAGATTTAATTACCATCAGGGTTAAAGGAAAGGGTTTTTGCTTCCATAAAGGCGAGTACAGTGGTCTCCGACAGTTTTTAAATTCTGTACAGTGGAATCAACTGACGATGTTACCAACAGTAAATTCTAAGTGAGAAGCATTCAAGAAATTAATCGTGGAGGCTACTAAAAGTTTCATACCTCTTAAGAAATATTGTTCAAGGTTTAGGCCTAAATGGTTGTCAAATGAACTAATGAGACTCGTAACAGAGAAGAAAAATGCATGGGATGCATATAAATTATCAAGCGACTCAGAAGCCTAGGGCAGATATAAGTTAATCTGTAATCAGGTCACAAAGGAGGTTCAGCAGGCGAAGGCAGATTACGAGAAATCCTTGGCAAAAGATGCTAAGAAAAACAGCAAGGATTTCTTTACTTATATAAACTCTAAAAGGAAGGGGATGAATCTGATTGGTCCACTGTATATCGATGGTTCGGTTGTTCATGATCCTGCTCAGATAGCAAACAAACTGAATGAGTATTTTGCATCTACATTCACACATGAGGAGTTATTAAGGTTTGAAAATGGCAGAAGGTTATCAAATTGTAGCAGGGTGCTTAATAACTGAGAGCAAAGTGGAAGAGAAATTGTTGAAGTTAAACTTAAGAAAAACACCTGGGGTGGATGGAACTATCCAGTTATATTAAAGGAGGCGGCAAAGCAACTAAGCAAACCCTTAGCCATAATTATGAGAGCATCCTTGGACTCAGGGGAGGTTCCCACGGACTGAAGATGTGCAAATGTATCCCCAATTCACAAAGGGGGATCGAAGGGTGACACGAGTAATTACAGACTAGTTAGTTTAACTTCTGTTCCGGGTAAAATAACGGAGTCGCTGGTTAAAGATGCATTGCAGGATCATCTAGACAAGACTGCAGCAATAATTCAGACACAGCATGGGTTTGTTAAGGGAATGTCTTGTCTGACAAATTTGATAGGATATTATGATGTGGTTACAAAGGAACTGGATGCAAAAAATAATTTTGATATCATATATTTGGATTTCAGGAAAGCTTTTGACACTGTTGCGCATGGAAGACTATTGTACAAATTGGAGCAGAATGGTATTAAGGGTAAGTTGCTACAATGGATAAAAGGATGGTTAAGTGGGAGAAGGCAGAGGGTGGTAATCAATGGGTGCTGCTCTTCTTGGACTAATGTTATTAGTGAGTCCCACAGGGTTCAGTGTTAGGTCCACTGTTGTTTTGTATATTTATCAATGATATTGATGAAGGTATATCAGGCTTAATGTCGAAGTTTGCAGATGATACAAAGGTTGGCAGGGTTGTTAATGGCAGTGTGCTACTGCAACAGGATCTAGATAATTTGGGCAGATGGGCTAAGAAGTGGCAACTGAAGTTTAACCTTGACAAATGCAAAGTACTGCATATGGGTAGAAGTAACCCCAGAGAAACGTACCAACTGTGTGGTACTACACTTAAGGTGGTAGAAAATGAAAAAGACCTGGGAGTAATTGTGCAGTCAGATATGAAGTTCTCTGAGCAATGTAGACAGGCTGCCAGGGCAGGTCATGGGGTTTTGTCAATGATATATAGGAATTTTGCTAGCAGGGAAAAGGAGGTGATTATCCCTCTGTATAAGGCAATGGTCAGGACACGACTTAAGTACTGCGTACAGGTCTGTAGGCCTCATTTTAGGAAGGATGTAGATTTACTTGAGCATGTACAGAGAAGGGCAACAAGATTGGTGAGGGGAATGAAGGGATCCTCTTACCAAGAAAGGCTTAAGTTCTGCAAATTGCTGTGGCTGGAGACTAGGCACCTGCGCAGTGATCTGATTGAGGTATATAAGGCCTTGAATGGGTTGAGCACGCTGAATTCTGATGGGATCCTTCAACTTGTTCAGATTACGAACCTAAGGGGGCATAAATTCAAATTAAGAAAAGACAGATGTAGAATAGATGTGCGGAAATTTGCCTTTAGCCAGCGGGTGGTTAATTGCTGGAACAAACTTCCATCTGTCGTTGTGGAAGTTGATAGATTGAATAAATTTAAGGAGGAACTGGACAGGCATTTGGAGGGAATGGTGTGTTTTTTTTTTTTTTTTTTTTTTTTGGCTGATACTGCATAAGCTCATACATTTGCTTTCTTACATCACATGCCACTACTACTACTACTAGCCCACTATTTCTCTGTACAATTGTTCATTGTACTCATTCGAGTCATTAGGCCTATAACACACTCTTAGTCTTATTTTTGCTTTCGCAGTGCTTATGTCACACCAAACTGACTCAACAGTGCACTGTTCATCTATATCAACTGGATGCACTTCTTTTGATTTTGTTTTTTCTTAATTAACAGCATAACACCTCCTCCCTTTCTATCCAGTCTATCCTTTCTGTACACATTGTACTCCCCAAATTCTAGTTCTGCATTATATTAGTGACACCACGTTTCTGCTATCCCAAGAATATCTGCCTTTGATGTGTTGACCAACACTTCAAATTCATCAAATTTATTTACTATACTTCTACCATTGGTATACATGCCAGTATACATTTATCTATTCTTATTATTAGTTACCTTAACACATCCCATATACCCACCTGTGTCACGATGACTGCCATTAGTGCCTGAAACTCCTAACACCCCTCACTCCATGCTGCTGCTTATTCTAATAGAAGTTGTGCAAGAATCACCTTCACATCTGCCTGCGGCTACTTTTAACCTTTTAGTCTGTGAATTCCTCCAAGCTAGCAGTTTTCCGACCAACCTAATTTAAGTGTATCCCATTCCTGTAGAAGCAGTCTCTCCTGTTAACAAGCACAGACCAGGCTGAAAAAAATTTTACCCCTTGAGCCTTGCACATTTCCTCCAGGCCCGAATTGGGTGACAAGGCTCTCATCATATACTCCCTCCTATCGTGTCTGGTCAGAATTGCAGACACTTTCAAATTTAACCCTATTTCACAAATTTTTTGCAACATTGACCTGTACTTGTTAAGTAAATCTGCAGAACTCCTACTCTTAATGTCATTGGTGACAACGTGTACAACAGTATCACCCTTTGTGCCCTTAAAAAGATAACGTATGCTTTACAACGTCATAAAGGTATGTCTGACAAGGTATGTCTTTGCCCCTGGCAGACATACCTTGTCAGGCAGAGCTGAATTTAAACTTATTGTGCCCCTTTAGCACTAGTCGAGGCATACGATGCAAGAAAGCAAGTTTATGCAGCATCAGCCAAAAAAACCCCTCACATTTCACCCCTCCATTCCTTCCAAATGCCTGTCCAGCTCAACCTTAAATTTATTTAGGCTATCAACTTCCACAACAAAAGATGGAGATCTGTTCTGTCAATCAACTACCGCTGGCTAAAGACAAATTTCCGCACATCTATTCCACAACTATCTTTCCTCAGTTTGAATCTGTGTCCCCTCAGGTTCTTAATCTGAGCAAGAGGAAGAATCCCATTAGCATTCAGCTTGGTCAAGCCACTCAAGGCCTTATACACCTCAATCAGATCACCTCGCAGGTGCCTACTCTCCGGGCGCTGCAATGGCAGAACTTGTCTTTCTTCGTAAGTGTGCACCCATTTCTTCCCCTTCACTAATCTTGTTGCCCTTCTTTGTACTCATTCAAGCAACTCTTCAACCTTCCTAAATTGAGGTCTCCAGACCTGTACACAGTACTCTGTGAGTCTTGACCATTGCCTTGTATAATCACATCCCTGTCCCTTCTAGCAAAATTCCTATATATCATTGACAAGACTCCATGACCTGCCCTTGCAGCCCATCTGCACTGCTCAGCGAACTTCATATTCGACTGCGCAATGAAAGTGAAAAAGGCCCCCAGGTCTTTTTCACTTTCCACTTCCTTGAGTGTAGTACACAGTTGGTACATTTCTTTTCGGTTATTGCTACCTATATGCAGTACTTCGCATTTGTCAGTGTTCTACTTCAGTTTCCACTTCTCAGCCTAATTGCCCAAAGTATCTAGATCCAGTTGGAGTAACATACTGCCTTTACTGTCATTAACAAACCTGCCAACCTGTGTATCATCTGCAAACATGGACATTAAACCTGATCAATATCATCAATACCTTCATCAATATCATTTATAAATATACAAACAACCATGGGCCCAACACCGAACCCTGGGGAACTCTACTAATAACATTTCTCCACCAGGAGCAGTGTCCATTGATTACAACTTTCTGTCGTCTCCCACTCAACCATCCCTTTATCCATTGTAGAAACTTACCTTTAATGCCATGTCTCTCCAATTTGTACAGCACAACTGCTGTACAAATTGGAGAGACATGGCATTGATGTGCAACAGTATCAAAAGCTTTCCTGAAATCCAAGTACAGTCAGTCCTCATATAACATGTGTTTACACTACACAAATTCGATCATACACAATTTATAAATAGGGGAACAATATTGTATATAACATGAACCGAATTCACGTATGCATGTTTCGCCTTTGTGCTTACAAGAAATGGCAGTCGGACTGAAATCACCCCCAACTGAATGCAACACGGTAGGAATGAAGAGAAGAGTCTGAAAATGTATTTGTTTTTTATATCAGTGAAGGGGAAACGCATTTCACCATAATAACGTAAAATTCCAGCTATCGGTATTATTGCAAATGCAATTAGATCGAGTTTACTACGAGATTATAACAGATTCCACTAGCAGAAACTCAACTGGAAATTGTTTTTATTGTTTTATGGTAGTAACCCCCAGAAATGTGCTTTAATAAAATGTGAGCTAGTGAGGTAGAATTGTCTCTGCCTTTATGGTGTTGTAGTAGTAATAGTAGTGGCATGTGAGCAAGAAAGCAAGTGTATGAGCTTATGCAGCTCCAGCCAAAATAAAAAAAAAAAATCACACCATTCCCTCCAAAAGGCAAATTTCCGCACATCTATTCTACATCTGTCTTTTCTTAATTTGAATTTATGCCCCCTTAGGTTCGTAATCTGAACAAGTTGAAGGATCCCATCAGAATTCAGCGTGCTCAACCCATTCAAGGCCTTATGCACCTCAATCAGATCACCGTGCAGGTGCCTAGTCTCCAGCCACTGCAATTTGCAGAATTTAAGCCTCTCTTTGTAAGAGGATCCCTTCATCCCCCTCTCTTTGTGACTTTATTACAGACTAGTTTATATCTGTCATAGGCTTCTTTGTCACTTGATACTTTATATACATTCCATACATTTTTCTTCTCTGCCACTAACCTCATTAATTCATCTGACATCCATTTAAGCCTAAACCTTGAAGAGTATTTTTTTAGTTGGAAAGAAAAGCCTAGTAGCCTCCAAAATTAAGTCCTAGAAGTCTTCCCATTTAGAATTCACCATTCATAACATCATCAGTTGATCCCACTGTACAGAATTTAAAAACTGTTTGAGACCCCTTTAGTCACCTTTACGAAAGTAATAGCCCTTCCCTTTAGCCTTGTTGGTAGTTACAATCCCCACATGAGTGCATTGTGATCACTGTCACTCTGTGGTTCCTTTATTTGTGAATTCTTAATGCAAGAATAATCACTGCTGATAATCAGATCAAAAGTAGTCCTTGCTCAAACATGTTGCTGCAGAAAACAGTCATCCAGTAAATCCACAAGTCTTGCTAGTGTGCGAGTGACCAACCCACAAATTCCAGTCAATATCTGGAAAGTTAAAATTCCCCATTATAAGACATTCTTATTTACTGGTACACTCTCTTTCTCTGCACAATCGCTCATTATACTCATCGGATTCCTTAGGCCTATAACACACACACACCTACTCTCATTTTTCCTTTCCCTGTGCTTATGTCACACTAAACAGACTCAATTGTTATCCACAAACATCAGTTGGATGCACTTCCTTAGATTTTGTTTCTTACCTAACAGCATAACCCCACCTGCCTTCATGTCTTGTCTATCCTTTCTGTGCACATTGTACTCCCCATATTCCAATTCTGCACTGCTTATGTTTGTGTGACACCACGTTTCTGTTATCCCAACTGTATCTTCCTTTGATGTCTTGACTAGGACTTCAAGCTCATCAAATTTATTAACTGTACACCTAGCATTGGTGTGTGCATGCAAGTAGACATGCACCTGTTTCTACTCTTAGTTACCCTAACACAGTCCATGTATTTATTTTTCCACTATGACTCCCACCAGTCCTGGAAAAATTACATTGCCTTGCTTTCCAGTCTGAGACTCATTCTAATAGAAGCAGTGCAAGAATCACTTTTGTTTCTGCCTGCGGCCACTGATAACCTTTGTCTGTGTATCCCCCCAAGCTAGCAGTTTTCCGACCCACCTAACACTGCCTTGATAGCATCAGCAGATATTCTTGCACCCTTTCTATTTAAGTGTACTCCATCCCTGTAGAAGTAATCTGTCCTGTCAACAAGCACAGATCAGGCTAAAAAAAATTTTACCCCTTGAGCCTTGCACAATCTCTCCAGGGTCAAATTGATTGACAAGGCTCTCATCATATACTCCCTCCTGTCATGTCTACGCCGATCATTCAATCTTTACTCTTGACTTTTTTCCAACATTGACCCTGACTTGTTGAGTAAATCTGCAGATGCCTTACGCTTAATGTCATTTGTTCCAACGTGTACAACAATATCACCTTTTATTCCCTTAAAAGTTGATATCTGTTCTACAACATCATTAACTTTTGCCTGTGGCAGACATACTCTGGTCCTGTTCCGCCTATCCTTCTTGCATAATATATTCCCTGTCTCCCTGACAATAGTCACCAACAATAACTAGTTCCTTTGGGGACCAGTGCATTCTGCCTTGGAGTTCGCTCTGTGTTGCCTGACACACAGGGGTGCCATTGAGATGAGCAGCTGAGAGCTGACCCTCATTAATTTCTTTGAGGGCATTTACCCTACTCCTCAAGCTCTCAAGACACCTGTCAGAACGCTGAGTTGGTGCCTAATTTCTTGACACTCTAGACACCTAGCGTACACAATGGCATCCTCTTTTACTAGGTGAAGTCCTGTTTTAGAAATGGCGGCAAACATTTTGCACATTTTTTGACACTGTGAAGTCTCAAAAAATGTTACAGTTCACCTATCACAATATTAAAGAACAATTTTTAATACCGAGAGAGCCCCTTTGTAATGTGAGGCCATAAACTGTAGCTTGTTTAGCTTATGTGTAAATCCTGCCCTGGTGTCAGGGAGTACAAGGCCTGCTGGTGGTCCTCATCATACAAGCAAATTCATGTGCTGTTAGGATTACTAAGAGTAAAAATAGGTGCATTTATATTTGCTTATACACTAATGCATGGTAAACAAATTTGAGGAATTTAAAGTACTGGTTAAGTCATCGGACGTGTCCATCCTAGGGATATTTGAGACATAAGGGATGGAGAATTTGAATATGGGGAATGAATTGTATGCAGCAAGGGCAGACAGTAATGGGAGGATTATGCTTTTAAGAAATCTATAGAATCTAATGCAGTACACCTAGTGGATGTGGATATCCATAAATGTTGAGTTAGTTTGGCATGACAATCACTGGAAAAACATAAATGAGAGTAGGCCAAGTAACCATGATGAGTATAACAAAACACCATGCAGCAGTAAAGCTGCATTCTATGGGCGATTTTAACTTTCATCCAAATTTTCCATCATGTTTGTGCAAACATGATTAACATAAACGAATATATCATAAAAGTATTGACAGTGATGGAATCCATTTTGGCCATCATTAATCAGATGAAAGGTTTCAGTATAGCTTAAGCGTCGGCATTTGGTTTATTTCTTCATTACTTTGAAAAGAGGAGGGATAATTAGAATCCTCATATTCACTGCATGAATATGAGGATTCTAAGCAGAAGGAAAAACACCAGTGGAATTTGAAGCAAAAAAAAAAAGATGATACAGAACAGAAGCAAGTTTAGGAGCAGATGATTGGAGAATGGGTGCAGAAATGCCATCAGGACCTGGAGCATTCTTGGCATCAAGATTGTTCAGAAATCTAACACCCTTCTGTCAAAAAACCATAGAAGGTGTTGAGTGGAGTGGTCTGCATTGTTAGCATCTGTTTTACATTGATCATCAATGTAAAACAGATGCTACCGATGCAGACCACTCCACTCAACACCTTCTATGGCTTTTTTATCTCTAGCTGAAAATGTAACAGAAGTGGGATAAACACTGACCGAAGCATCCAGTAGGTTTGGCAAGTGATCAGAATGCTCAACTAACATTTGGACATGAAGCAAGTTTTCTGCTTTTAGCCTCTTCAGAACCAAGATTGGAGTTGACTGGTAAATATTTTTAGGTTTAATGAAGCTTGAGATTTGGATTCAAGCCATTTGTGCTATACCACATTCTTATCTTCAATAGCCTTAGCATGTTCATTAAAAAACCAAGGTTTATACAAGGAATGAGATCATATGGTGGAATGTGGAATAAAGGATTTTATCCCTACAAGAGTTAATTTGCTGATGTGATTTGAAAAAAAAAAAATAAATAAATAAATACAAAAACAATTCAATCAGAAGATTTAAAACAGTAATCTTCAAAAGTTATCATCAGTGGTATTTTCATTATTGTCACTTTCACAAAATTAACCTATAGAAAATGTCTTAATTACAGTAATAATGATTACCAAAAACACCTGGCTTATTTTGAAATAAACCAAAAATATGGTTTTATATGGTAAATATGGTTTTACCAAGCATCTACACAAGATAGGCATGATCTATGGTATAGTAATCATAAGGGAAAGCACAACATTTTTTGAAATCCTTGGGTTTGATGTTGGGTCCACTGTTGTTTTGATTATTTATCAGTGATATTGATGAAGGTATATCAGGCTTAATGTCGAAATTTGCAGCAGATACATTAAAGTATTATGTTAAAAAGTTGGCATGGTTGTTAATGACAGTAATGGCAGCGTGTTACTGGAACAGGTTCTAGAAAATTTGGGCTGATGGGCTGAGAAGTGGCAACTGAAGATTAATATTGACAAATGCGAAGGAAGTACTGCATATGGGTAGAAGCAACCCCAGAGAAACGTGCCTGTGGTACTACACTTAGGGAGGAAATTAAAAATGTAAGACATCAGATTTTTTGCTTATTCCCTGCCTGGAAAATTCTGTTATCAAAGTAAATCACAGAAAGGAGGCATCTATTTTTCTGTCTGAAAAGGTTTTAACAAACTAGATGTTTTGTTACTGTGCAGCATGGGTGTAAATTGCGATTTGTTGCAGAAAAGTTTCAGAAAGATAAATAATTTTAAGGTTAGTAAAAAGCCTGAATAGTCTAGGTCTGTAATAGATAATAAGAGGTGTGCTGTTGGCAGCAAGGCCATTGATATTCAGTGTTCAAGGAAATTGGAAACAATTGTTGTAAGATCCAGGTTGAAAACAAACAGAGATAAAGTTTATTTATAAAATGCAGCTACAGCAATCCTTTCTGAAATGATAATGAAAAGCAATTTGCCCTCTAATTCATCCTATGAGTATTTGCAAAATAACACAAGCAGTTATTCAGCATATGATTTACCAACGATATGCACTTCCACCTTAGCAGCTACATCAGTAAACAAAATATGCATGTATGGGCCTGTGAGAAATACCCTCCACCACACATACAGACATGAACATTCTTTTGCATCCTAAAACATACGTGGTGTTATGGAGTGCAATTTCATCAGCTGAAATTATTGTAGTAGACTTCCTGGACAATACAGTTAAAACAGAAAACTGTCTGATACACTTTCAAGTATCCTTTGTTCCAACCCATCGAAGTCGTCAGCGTGAATATGGAAGAAGCGTTTTTTTCCCAGCAGGATGGCCATAACTATGTATAGTGAATGCAAGTATTCACTTTACAATGATGCATATTTGCTTAAATTTTAATGGTAGGCTTATCGCTAATTGACATGCCGGATAATATTGGGTTAACTGGTTTGTGTGACTACTCACTAGATAAGATCCCTGTGATTATTTCTTGCAGGATTTCCAAAAGAACAGTGTTGGATGCATCTCTTAAGAAAGTGCTGCATTTAGGATAAACTCCAGTTGTAATTTCTAAATGATCACAAACATATAGGGATCATGCATTGAATATGATTTTTTGCAATAATAAACTCCCGTAGTATACATGTTTGAAACAAAACTCACCAGTGCAGCAAACGGTGTTGAATTATAGGATTGTCAAGAAAAGTTGAAAAGATTTTTTTCTTTTCTTGGTTACCCTGTTTATTTCACTTTTTTTTTTTGTCAGATTTTTCCACATTTGACGTAATATTTCTAATTTCTTTTATTAGGGGTTGGTGGAGTAACCAGTGTAAGAAATACTGAAACAAGCACCTCAGAAGCTGCAACTGCATACGTTGAAGCAACTGTTGACAGTGCTGACAATACGGACAGTGAAGGTACAAATTATTCACTTAGTTTCTAGATTTTATTTTGAATGAATTTAATAGTTTTTAGTTACACAATTTATTTTTTTATAACTGGATGACCCACCGAGCATGTAGTCAGTACAGTAACAGCAGAAGTGTTTCGTAAAAAAAAAAAAAAAAATGAAACAAAATAAAAATATTCGATTTCCACTGGTGCCTTTAGTACATTCAGATTACAGTATGTTAGTTAGGTTATCAGCATAAAATTTTTTTTCACAGTGACAGAATTGAGAAGGGTTTGGTCTGAACTGACCAGCTTTCATGATATTTCTATAAAATTTATGGAAAACATCTGACTCTGCAGACTTGTTGGAAGCTTTTCTTTCCAAATTTTGGTCAGTTTTTTTAATCTGTGTATTACTTTTCTATTCTTAATAAATGAAATAAATCAAGTTAGTTGCATGTAACTATCCTTCCTAACTAATTTTTCAAACTTCCTAACTAATAGTCCTGAAAGAACCTAAAAACATTCTGAAAGGATATTTTAACATGAATTGACACATTTATGTTAAATGTTTCTTGCAGGAACAGAAATTCTTGTGGAGTCGTCTTGTTAAATCTTAATTTTAATTATATGTGCTGAACACAGATGATTTAATTGATTATCAAAACAAAAAGTTCCATATATGCAGTGTGATAATTTCTCCAGGATTTCATTCACATTAAATTGCCATTTTCGTGACATTTTAAGTTTAATTCAGAAATTTTTACTTATAAAAAAGATATTAGAAAAAATATAAAGTTGGAAGGATGCTAATTTCCTGTCGTATTTTTATGCTTTGCAAGATTTAATAAACCTTGATTAGGACAATGGTCTCATTACTCACAGCAGCAAAAACTTTTCCTTTGTGTGGTTAGCCTCTGGGTTAGCACTAGTAGAGACATATGATGCAAGAAAGCAAGTGTCTTTTTTTTTTTTTACTGACGTGAATACAGCATCAGCAAAAAAAAAAAAAAAAAACAGCACCCATTTCACCCATCCATTCAATTTTTTTTATTTTTATTTTTTTCTGTGAGTATTATTGTTGAAGTTTTATTACTGATTACTGCTCTGTGACTAAACAGTTCATCTAGATATAGAAAATGTGTGTATTATTATTATTATCATTAGCCATATGGTGCAAAGAAGCCTTAGGCTTATGCTGTACCAGCCAAAAAAATTTCTGAATTACCCTGAGAGAGAGAGAGAGAGAGAGAGAGAGAGAGAGAGAGAGAGAGAGAGAGAGAGAAAACAAGAGTCAGAAGTAGAGGGGATTCATCAAGAAACAGAAGAATGGTGATATCCAGCTCAGGACCCTGGGTGTGCCAAGCCCATACTCACCAGATGTGAGCCCCTTCATTTGAAGTTGTGCTTTATTATTTTAGATACAACATACAGTCCAGTGGCATTATTTTCAAGAGATAAGGTACACAATATCTTGCTGTTTCTTATATTTTAATATCTGAAAAGCAGATAGATTACTTTTAGTAGTTATGAAATGTGACTAGTGTAAGTTATTTCATTTCTGGGAATAATATATTATTAGATATTTTAATTTATAAAACATGTTTGCAATTGATATGCACAACTCCTTTTAAATTGGAAGTGTTTTATCTGGATCTTGGAAAGAGGGCCACCACCCCTCCTTTTTAATCTTTTTTTTTTTTTTTTTTTTTTTTTTTTTGAGTTGAACACACTTTGTCATAAATAATTTGTAGATTTCTTTTATTAAAGATGAATTGAAAAAGTGTAGCATTTATTACTTGTGTCCCTTCATTGAATCTTGTTAATATATATGAGAATTGTGTTATTTATATATATATATATATATATATATATGTGTGTGTGAGATGTATGTTTTTGCAAGTGGGTTTTTGAACAGAAAAAAATTTCAGAATACAAATTATATAATAAATACTAATCAGAATATATAATTAAACAAAAACAGAGTGGGGTTTGGTGATTTTTTAATAATCACATGTAATTTTTTATTTTTTCTGTTAAAATAATTTGATGTGACTTCCATTATTTATTAATACAGTAAACCCTCCTTAATCCGGATTAATTGGTGGTGAGGTAATCTGCATCAGTGATGCAAAAGATAGCCCTGGGGGGGGGATTACAAATAAATGGAAAATTTAATGATGAAAATAAAAATATCACTGTAGAGCCTTTGGGGCTCTACAGTGATCGTTTGATTGTTGCTGTGAATACTTCTTCTAGCAACACTTCTTTTGGCTTTTTTTTAATGTCCGTCTATTTAATACTGTTTTTATCACTTCACAAATCAAATTTTAAAGGGATTGCTTTATAGATTCTTTTTTATTTTTTATTTTTTTGTTGTTTTAGTAATTCATGACACAAAGTCACTGGCCAACATCATAATTTACTGAATTACAAGACATACACAACTTCTGCTATTTATATATTAATATCTAAAGTTGTGACACTTCATTAAATCATATTGGTATACAAAATACTAGTAGTACAACATATAAACTTATACTAATACTTCCCCCTTCTCTTTTTTTACCATATTTTGGTTGGCCTTTCATAACTGTAACCAAAACACAGAAGGCGGGCTTTCACCAATTTGCTAACAGGGGAACATAAGTGTTGGCAAATGACACAGGCTTACACATACAGGAGAGAGATAATGTGTAAGCCTGTGTTTTTTTTTTTTTTTTTTAATTTCTGACATAATCTGTTGGCCAACACCAAATTCTTCAGCAGTTTTATTTCCAGGAACACCTTTTTTTTTTTTTTTTTCAATTCTTTAGAACCCGTGATTATATAAAATATGTTAACTTATGTACATATGTACGGGTAAAGAAGTGATATAAGCAGTAACATCCGATCGGCTGACACTCAACTATACTGAACAAAACATGAGGAAATATAAAGTATGTTCAGTCTCTCTCTCTCTGCACAGGTTGAGCGACTCATCTACCTTCCTAAATCCCATGTATCTTTCAAAGTACTTAACTGTGAAGAGAATTTTTTTATATTTTGATCCGGATTAACTGTAACCTGATTAGCATGGTTTACTATATTAATTAGCAACAAATCAATCAGTTAAATTTTTAAGAGTTGTCAGTTTGATTGGTCTAGGGTAAATCATAATGATGCTTTTGTGGCTTGTTTCAGTTTTTTCTCTTTTCACACAGCATAATTTCAGTTTTTTTGCGGATCACTCATAAATTTTCTGATTTAATTTACGTTGGGGTGGGGAACTATACATATTCTCCCATCATTTTATTGTTGGTAACTTTTTTTTTTTCTTTCCCTCTTTCTCTCTCTCCTGATAATGTGTAAGCCTGTGTCATTTGCCAACACTTATGTTCCCCTGTTAGCAAATTGGTGAAAGCCCACCTTCTGTGTTTTGGTTACAGTTACGAAAGACCAACCAAATTACGGTAAAAAAGAGAAGGGGGAAGTATTAGTGTAAGTTTATATATTGTTCTACTAGTATTTTGTATACCAATATGATTCAATGAAGTGTCACAACTTTAGATATTAATATATAAATAGCAGAAGTTGTATATGCCTTGTAATTCAGTAAATTATGATGTAGTGGCCAGTGACTTTGTGTCATGAATTACTAAAACAAAAGCATTTTCATATGGCATATGAAAGTCTTCTAGACCCAAACAGAATTCATGTATGGGAAGTTGCCTGGTTTGATATTTGGAGAACCAATTTGTCCAAATTTTTTTGAACAAATTGAAAGCAATTGATTTTTTACCTTTAATATCATTGAACGTAAAGAAATAGGCATTTTGCAGATTGTTTCTGCAAAATAGATTGTTTCTTGATCAGGAATTGACATGTGTACACGAAAGCCTGAAACAAGTTTTTTTTTTTTTTTTTTTTTTTGTTTCAGTAATTCCTCGCAGTACTGCTAACTGTCAGAGAATATTCAACCAAGTGAATAATAATTTGAAAATTAAATGGAGTTTAGGTCTTCTTTTTCTGGTGAAGATTTTGAAATGCTGCTGATAGCCAAATCTGGACAGTAGGGTCATTATGAACAAAACTTTGGCTTCATTTCTGAAGATGTGAAAAGTGTGCCAGAAATCTTTCTTGAATCGCTCTTAATCAGTTGACGTCAAACAGACAATCCACGCAAATATTCACAGTCAGAAAAATCGTGGGTAGACTGATGTTTTAAAAGAATATTTTACTGGCAAACAAACCTCTGGGTGTGTTTTTATATAAAATGTATATTTTGTTGGCAAAATTTAATCTCTTGTCCAATGTGGATTTTATGGATACTTCTGGCTTCTTCCAAAATATCTCTCTCTCACAAAAAAACCTCAAAACATTTCCTTCAATGACAACGATGGCTACATTTTTGTCACCTTTTTAAAATGATTTTCAGTACTTACTATATACATAAGGAACCTGAATAAGAAATTCCCATTTCCTACTCTGTATATTGTAATGTATTATTTTTCCCTGGTAAAAAGCTTTCCCACATAAAAAGTTTGTGATAAAGAATAGTCTATTTTGATAGTATAAAACAGAGCTATGGTGCTCAAATACGTTCTACATTGATTTTCAATATTTGTAGAATGAGAGAAATTTACTTCAATATGATACGTAGAACACTTCTATATGATATGTTACTTTCCAGAAATTACAATGAATATAACATTAACGCAAAATGATTACAGTAAAAATAAATAATAAAAAATTGAAACCAAGTAAATAATCAATTGAACACAATTAAAACTTAATTTAAAATTTTTTTAAAAAATAACATAAATGGTGAAACACAATTTTTCTTCTTGAAGCTGACAATGCTTTTCGACCATATGTCGTGAACACAGGAAGTTAAAATCGCAGAGTATCTGTGAGCCTGAATCTTAAATAGAGATTGTCTTTATGCTTATGCATAAAAGACCACGAGTTGGAGATTATATATAATGGCAAACGTTAATAGAATTCTCATGTAATTTAATTTTGACGGTTTCTGCAATTAATAGCCTCGTATAACTACGTTCGACACTTAAGTATTTTGGCCTTGTTCAATAAAAAAGTGTTTTTCATTAAAAGCATGAAAGGGTAATTCTGTTGCTGCTGAACAAGAACATGAACTGAAGATGTGAGCTGTTTAACTCAAAAAAATCAGCAATAACCACGTCAATTCTTGATAAGACGAGTTGCAGTCACCACAAGAAATGTTGCATACCAGGTCTTTTATTTGTGTTGTGAACGAGGAAAGAGCACCAATTATTCAGTATAGCATGTAATTTCCATCTATATCTAATATCCGATTCATGATCTTTTGCTCACATACTCAAAGACAAATAATCTCTATTTAAAATTCAGGCTCACACATACTCGGTAATTTTCATTCTTGTGATCACAACATACGGTCCTACAGCATTGTCAGCTTCAGGAGGGAAAATCATTTTTCAAAATTTATTATTTTTTTAATTTTAAATTAATTTTTTTATTAATTTTTCATTGATTTTTTGTTTTCAATTTATTATTTTTTACTGTAAACATTTTGCTTTAATGTTATATTCATTTTATTTCTGGAGAGTATCATACGGAAGTATTCTACCTATCATATTGAGGTAAATTTCTCTTATTCTTCTACAAAAACAGTGTACTCTTATGTTTTCCCACTGTTTTTCAAGTATAGAAATCCTTTATTTTTTATATTAAAAAAATATAAAACAACATAACCATTTTGGCAATCGAACAAGTTAGTGCCATGCATCGTTTTAATTCATAGTAAGTCACCAAGTAGCTGAAATGGCATTGTTTTTGTTACATTTCATATTGTGAATGGAATTCCTTCAGAACGAGTTGCCCTGCCTTGAATAAGCACACTTATTCACTCTTATTCTTGAACTCTCTGCAAGTGGAGAAGACTAATGTTACATATTCTCAGCAGATTCCACCAAGAATCCACTGGTAAAGTATTCCCTATTCAATAATCCACTGTTGACGCGATATTAAACAACCCTATTCGAGGTAGTAGCAGATGCATATGATGCAAGAAAGCAAGCGCATGAGCTTATATAGCATCTGCCAACTAAAAAAAAAAAAAAAACAATTTCACTCATCTATCACCCTCTAAAAGTTTGTCCAGCTCTTCCTTGAATTTATTTAAGATATACAGATGGAAGTTTGTTCCAGCAAACAACAGATGGAAGTTTGTTCCAGCAATCAGCTACCCACTGACTTAAGGTAAATTTTTTCAACTGTCTTTCCTCGATTTGATCGTGTCTGGGCAGAATTGCAGACACTTTCAAATTCAACCCTAGCTCGCAACTTTTTTTTTTTCAACATTGGCCTTTACTTATTAAGTAAATCTGCAGATCTACTCTTAAGGTCATTATTGCCAACACTTAACAACAATATCTTTTATGCCCTTAAAAGATATCTGCTTTGTCAACTTTTGCCCCTGGCAGACATACCCTGCTCCTATTCTGCCTATCCTTTTTTTTTTTTTTTTTTTTTTTCCTTTTGCATAATATATTCCCCATCTCTCTGATAATAGTCACCAACAATAACTAGTTCCTGTGGGACCAGTGCAAGCTGCCTTTGAGATTGCTGCTGTGTTGCCTGATGCACAGGAGCGAGGCTCAGGCATGGAGTTGGGCAAGTCACTGTCAGCTGAGAGCTCGGAGGTATCCACTCTACACCTCTAAATCCATTGTATCATATAACAGTGGCGGCAAGTTAAGGCTCTCGCAGTTTGGTGTTCAAAAAAAAAAAAAAAAACTTTGTTTGAAGAGTGGTTTAAAACTTTGGAATTCGATTAATAAGCACAGTATAATCTCTACATATGTAACGTTCACAGAGTATACCTTCTGCTAATTTTAAGACTATAGCACTGCTATTAACTGTACAAAACTCCCGCTATTTTTTATTTCATAAAACTTTTAAGTGAAGCCAATTATATTACCTTCTGTGGTAAAGTTTTCAGACAGTTTTTTGGTCTACCCATGGGGTTAAATCTGAATGGTTTATTAGTGGAAATATACCTTACCGGTATTGAAATAATACATTTAAAACCTTTTGTCCTGCAGTTGGCCATTACTGCAAAGAAAACAACATGGATAGATTTTAAAATATTTTTTTTTGTTATTGGATAATACACCAGAGCATCCAACCGGACTTTGTGACATTTAATGAAAATTTATTTTCTTCCACCCAACACAACATCTTTACTGCAACAAATTGATCAAGGTGACATTTAAAGGTATTATTTGAGACTGTCTTTTTTCTCAAAGGATAAAGGCAACTGGAGAAGCTGCACTATCTTTGGCTGAATTCTGGAATAATTGCAACATAGAAATCATAGAGCATTGCTCAAAGTTAGCAAGAGCAACATGGGAGCAGTCTGGAGCAAGTTTTGTCTCATTGCACAAGTGATTCCTGTGGCTTTGAGTCCAGAATTCAGGATGTTTCTGAAGATGTCAAAATTGGACACAATCTTGGATTCAAGTCTCGGTAAATGGCTAATGTTCAACAGTGCATTGATGCATATTCTCAAGCTCTCGATAATGATACTCTCCTTAACTTAGACCAAAAACAGCCGTATGATGAAGCAGAAGAAAGTCCAAAATGTAACAAAGGAGGTAGTAAAGTGTGATAAAATGAATTACTCTTACAAGAACTTCAAAAAATATTTAGGGAGATGGAAACTGCTTCAGACTTAATTATGAATCATTATCCAGATGTAGAGCATAGCATTAATGCCCGACAAGCAATAGAAAATGCTTATTTTCTATTGCATTTAAATTAGGCTGTGGTGCAACTTAAATTAAATAGATTTTTCTTTAATCAGTAAAATTTTCTAACTTTCATATTTTGAAAATAAAATTGTAGCTGTTTTCCTTTTTCAAAATAGTTTATCAGTTTATTTCGTTCTTAGTCTACCTCATTACTATTTGTATTTATTATTTTTCTAACTAATCATGCATAATTATTTCTACTGTAAAAAAAAATCCATATGATACCACGTATAATTTTTCTCATTGAAACTATTCCCCGTTTAGTGCTGATTGTCGGTGCTGTATTTTTTTCTAACACATTAACTGTACTGTGTGAGGTATTGCTATATAGGTTTTCAATGATCGTCGGTGAGATGAGCCAAAATCTCTTAATAGCTTTGATCTCCATTGGAGTTCAGAGCATGGCACTTTCCTGACCTGGTGGATTTCACAGCTTCATCAATCTCCTGGAATGTAATTGGGGATTTTTCTGTCTAGCACAATTTGTAAGATAAGATGTATGCATCCCAGTTTGTATACTTGACTCCCTAGAAGAATCCTCGTGGTGGATAGTAGCATCATGGATTCTAGTTACTTCTTCCCTCCCAGCAGATGGAATCAGGCAGTGAGTCGTGCTTTGCAGTAAAGTATTCATCCACAGTCTACATTTTGTCCATCAGAGGTTTGTAGATCAGTCTCTAGGGATCATTGGCCTCTCTTTTGACAAGGACATCCCAGGACTTCTTTTTTGCGTATATGGCAGTGCGGAAGAATCTGCAAGCATAGTTATATAAGTCTTGTAGCCTTGCTGCATTGAACACCGGTCCTGCCTTCCTTCTTCCTCTAGTAGTAGTAGTAGTAGTAGTAGTAACGGCAAATGATGCAAGAAAGCAATCTTATATAGCAGGGATTGCCATGAGTCGATCGCAGATTTAATTTCAGTCAATCACCACGAATTTTAAATATAAAGTCATCACTAGATTTGTGCACCTTGTGCAATGAAAGTTTTGAGATGGTAGATCGTGGCACATTTTGAAGGAAAAAAGTAGATCGCATCACAAATTAAGTTGGCCATTCCTGTTATATAGCATCAGCCAAAAAAAAAAAAAAAAAACCACGTTTACCCATCCATACCTTCCAAGAATTTCTCTAATTCTTTCTTGGATTTAATCAACCATCCACATCCTCAACTTCAATTTATGCTTCCTTATGTGTCTAGTCTCAGCAAGTGGAAATATACCATTAACATTCTCAGCAAGTGGAAGAATGCCATTAAGCTTACTTAATCCATTCAAGGCTTTAAACACTTCAATCAGATCCCCACTCACACAGGTGCTTAGTCTCGAGACACTGCAGTTTGCAGAACTAAAGCCTTTTACTTAGACATCAAGTGACCCAATTTGATTCAACCCCTTCCTTTTTTTTTGTTAATATAAGCTTAGAAGTCTTTGATCTTTTTGCTTTGGCAGAGACATAGTTTTCATTCTCTCCTTAAATGTAGTGTCAGGACTCTTGTCCACGAAGGGATATGGTTTTGTCTTCTCTTGCGATAGGGCCTTGTTGTTAGGCACACAGCATTTTGGAATTCCTCTGCCTGTGGATCGAGGGATCCAGTGTGGATTTATGATGTTCTGTGGAATTATATCTTTATTTAAGTTAATTAATTATATTTTTAATTTAAAATTCCTACATAATAGTAGTAGTGGCATGCAATGCAAGAAAGCAAGTGTATGAGCTTATGCACCATCAGCCAAAAAAAAAAAAAACACACCATTCCCTCCAAATGCCTGTCCAGTTCCTCCTTAAATTTATTTAACCTATCAACTTCCACAACGACAGATGGAAGTTTGTTCCAGCAATTAACCACCCGCTGGCTAAAGAAAAATTTCAGCACATCTATTCTACATCTGTCTTTTTTTATTTGAATTTATGCCTCCTTAGGTTCATAATCTGAAAAAGTGGAAGGATCCCATCAGAATTCAGCGTGCTCAACCCATTCAAGGCCTTATACACGTCAATCAGATCAGCGCGCAGGTGCCTAGTCTCCAGCCACTGCATTTTGCAGAACTTAAGCCTCTCTTGGTAAAAGGATCCCTTCATTCCCCTCACCAATTTCGTTGCCCTTCTCTGTACATGCTCAAGTAAATATACATCCTTCCTAAAATGAGGCCTCCAGACCTGTACGCAGTACTCAAGGCGTGGCCTGACTGTTGCCTTATACAGAGGGACAATCACCACCTTCTCCCTGCTAGCAAAATTCCTATATATCATTGACAAAACCCCGTGACCTGTCTTGGCAGCCAGTCTGCATTACTCATAAAACTTCATATCTGACTGCACAATTATTCCCAGGTCTTTCATTTTCTACCACCTTAAGTGTAGTACCACACAGTTGGTATGTTTCTCTGGGTATACTTCTAACCATATGCAGTACTTTGCATTTGTCAAGGTTAAACTTCAGTTGCGACTTCTTAGCCCATCTGTCCAAATTATCTAGAATCCTGTTGCAGTAGCACACTGCCATTACTGTCATTAACAACCCTGATATACCTTTATCAATATCATTGATAAATATACAAAACAACAGTGGACCCAAAACCGAACCCTGTGGGACTCCACTAATAACATTAGTCCACGATGAGCAGAACCCATTAATTACCACCCTCTGTCTTCTCCTACTCAACCATCCTTTAATATTAAAGATAATAAGAGTGTAACAACACTAGCTTGATACGAAAGTATGTCAAGCTATGTGATTATGATATGTGCTTCATTATGTAAATAATTTATAAATAATAACAAATTCATTGTTTTTTATAATTTTTTTTTTAGTTAAAGTATAATATGTGACTTTTTAATTAGTGCCTACAACAAAAAGCAAATTAATCAACAGGAACAAGTCTCTTACTATATTAATAGCATTGTGGATTTACTGCATTATTTGTGAAAGCGTAATTTCACTGTTGAAGGTCATAATCAAATTTAAGTCCATAATAAATTTATTTCCCAGTGATGATAAAGAATTGAAAGAGCTGACATACAACAATGCGGGAATTTAAGTTAAGGTCTGTTGATCAATTTGAATCCCTCCTCTGTCTTTCTTTCTCTCTCTCTCTCTCTCTCTCTGTTTTTTTTTTTTTTTTTTTGTAGCTTTTGTTGTAGATTTAATAATCAAATGGTTTTTTATATGGAAATCATTTGATAATGTCCATCACTAGATTTAACTTTTTCACAATCAAGTTTTCTGGTGGTAGGGTGGGCTCTTTTCAGTGAATTTCTAAATGTAGCACCCTCTATAGAGTGTAGGTTTATTTGTAGAATTTTTAAAAGAAAATCAATTTTTTAAAAACATCATAAAATTGCATTTTTTTAATTTATTTATTTTTTTTTTTTTTTTTATGCAGTGACAATCTCTTCTTCAATCTGTTTATTTGTTCATTCTGTTTTATCAAATTTTGGGTAAAATTATAGAAATAATAAAATTCAGTTTTTGTAAGCCCAAATCAACTAGTTATTTGAGGTCAGACTGTCAATCTTGGTATGTACTGAAAGATTGAAGTTTAAATTTTTTTTTTTTTTTTTTTTTTTAAACCATAGTATTGAGCCACTTGCATGCAAGTGGTGAATGCATCCTTTCTCACTCATTTGACTATATGTTTGTTTTTAGCCCCTGATGTTGCTGTATCAACTGAGGAAGTTGTTCAAGGAAGTCAGAGTCAGGATATAGTCGTAAGTTAAAATGAATATTTTGATTTTTTTTTCCTCTCTTTCTCTCTTCTTTCTGAACAGCTGCAAAATAATTTTGCCTGTTTGTTTTAGTTGAAATATATTGAGCTTTGTTATAATTCCCCCCCCCCCCTTTTTTTTTTTTTTTTTTCAGTTAGACTTTGTGGTTCTTCTACAAGGACATAGAGGATTCCTGGTTTGAAAGTTCACTAAAAACAATGCAGTTGATTATCCTGTCCTCCTTTTAAACATTATTTCCCAGATGATCAGGGATTGGCATGAAAGATCTCAAGTTTTATTACAAACTGATTACAAAAAAAACTGCAGCCATTATCAGGATGGAAGGACTCTGCAGGATGGAAGCTTCCTCAACAATTCATGCTGAGAGAAATGGACGATAATTTGCCAACCCACGCTGGTCCAGTGTGGGTTGGCAAATTGACCGTATTCAGCTTTGAACCCCAGTCTACTCAAAGAGTGTGTGTGCTACTACACTCCCACTCCTGACCACTCGACTATGGAGGCTTGAAAAATGCCTAATTAAATACAAATACATTAGTTTTGATACTAATGATGATGTTTTTATGCTGATCGGCATCATAACATCAATATCTTATTGTGTAATACCCTTCATATCGCTTTTCCCTAGTTGCATTCTACACCTTCTTTGCATTTTTGGTGAAGTTGTGGGGGGGGCGGGTTTCACTCAAGTAAATTTATTTTGACTATAAATTGGGCAAACTCACTTCAGGCTTTGAAATTGTGGAGAGGTGTTCTTACCAACAAAAGATACTTATTTAGGTTTATCACTTGTCAGAGATCAAACTTTAGAATATATGGAGATCACTTACTTGGACCAACATTTATTTCTTGTTAAATTATCCTTTGAAAGGTCCATGTATATGTCTCAGAGGTTAAATCTAAAAGACATTTCTTGGCTGCCTAAGAGTATGAAGGAATATATTTATGCATGGGTAATACACACACACATGTCATTTTTACTACCAAGGTAGTTTTAATGCTGATTATCTCATTGTGAATACCTTCACTAGCTTGGTAGTAGAAATGATGTGTGTGCATTCCCCATGCATAAATAACTTCTTTCAATCTCTTATGCATTTAGCCAAGAAATATCTTTTAGACTAAACCACTGCACACCACCAGGCATCTCTCATTGTGGAGCTACACTTCATTAGCATTAGTAGAGGCATATGATGCAAAAACGCAAGCTTATGCATCATCAGCCAAAAACAAAATTGTTCCATTTCATCTGTTCGTTCAATATACCTGTCCAGCTCAGCCTTAAATTTATTTATGCTATCGACTTCCACAGCAAAAGATGAAAGTCTGTTCCACCAATCAACTACCCGCTAGCTAAAGGTAAACTTCCGCATATCTATCCTATATCTCTCTTTCCTCAATTTGAATTTATGCCCTCTCAGGTGATTATTCTGAACAAGAGGAAGAATCCCATCATCATTGAGCATGCTCAAACCATTCAAGGCTCCTCAGTCAGATCACCTCGCAGGTGCCTAGTCTTCAGACACTGTAATTTGCAAAACTTAAGCGTTTCTTCTTAAGAATAAGCCTTTCTTCCATTCACTAATCTTGTTGCTCTTCTCTTTACTTGTTCCAACAGCCCTACATCCTTCTTAAAATGAGGCATCCAGACCTGTATACAGTACTCAAGGTATGGCCTGACCATTGCCTTATACAAGGGGATAATCACCTCCTTATCCCTGCTAAAAAAAATTCCTGTATATCATTGACAAGATACCATGAGCTACTCTTGTAGAACATCTACACTGCTCAGAAAACTTCATATCTGCCTGCACAATTGCCCCCTGGTCCTTTCCGTTCTCTACCACGGTCAGTGAAATACCACAGAGTTGATACGTTACTCTGGGTACTTTACATTTGTCGATGTTAAACTTCATTTGCCACCTCTCAGCCCATGTTCCCAGATGCCCATGTTGCAGTAGCGCACTGCCATTACTGTCATTAACAACCATACCCACCTTTGTACCATCAGCAAACTTCAACACTAAGCCTGATATACCATAATCAATGTCATTTATAAATACAGAAAACAATAGACCCAACACTGAACCCTGAGGGACTCCACTAATAACATTAGTCCAAGATGAGCAGTGTCCATTGATTGCCACTGTCTTCTCCCACTCAACTATCCCTTTATCCATAGCAGTAATTTTCCAATTTGTTCAACAGTCTTCCATGTGCAACAGTATCAAAAGCTTTTCTAAGATCCAAATTTATGATATCAAAGTTATTCCCTGCATCCAGTTCCTTTGTGACCATCGTAGTATCCAATAAAATTGGCCAGCCAAGATTTTCCCTTAACAAAACCATGGTGTCCGAGCTATAACTGAAGTCTTGTATAGATGATCCTGCAGTGCTTCTTTAACCACTGCCTCCATTAATTTTCCTTGAACAGAACTTAAACTAACAGGTCTATAATTGCTTGTGTCACCCTTTGATCCTCCTTTGTAAATTGAGTTCACATTTGCACATCTCCAGTCCATGGGTGCCTCCCCTGAGTCCAAAGAAGCTCTCATAATTATGGCGAAGGGTTTGCTTACTTCCTTTGCTGCCTCCTTTAATATAACTGGATAGATCCCATCCACCCCTGGTGCCTTTTTAATGTTTATCTTCAAAAATTTCTCCTCAACTTTCCTCCCAGTTATTACGAAATCATCTAGCTCACAGCCAGAGGCATTCCCTTACCTGAATAACTCCTCATGTGTGAAAGTAGATGCAAAATACTCATTTAGTTTGTTAACCACCTGAGCAGGATCATCAGCAGCTAAACCATCAATATCCGGTGGACCACTCTGATTCATCCCTTTCCTTCTAGAGTTTACATAGGTCAAGAACTTCTTGTTGTTTTTCTTTGCATTCTTTGTCAAAGATTTCTCATAATCTGCCTAATCTCCTTTTTGACTTGGTTACAAACAAGCTTATATCTATCATAGACTTCCATGGCACCCATTAATTTATATGTATCCCATACATTTTTCTTCTCTGCCATATGTCTCATTAGTTCATCTGACATCCATTTTGGCCTAAACCTTGAACAATATTTCTTAGTTGGTATGTAAAGCCTAGTAGCTTCCAAGAGAAATTCTTTGAACGCGTCCCATTTTGAATTTGCTCTTGGTAACATCATCAGTTGTTCCCACCATGTAGAATTTAAATATTGTCTCAGACCACCGTAGTCACCTTTATGAAAGCAAAAACCCTTCCCTTTACCCCTGATGGTAGTTACCTCTTTGAGTAAATCCCACTTCAGTGAGCACTGCAGATAAAGGAACCTAGTGGTTCCTTTATCTGCAGATTCTTAATGCATGAAAAATCAGTACTGATAATCAGATAGAGTATTACTCCCTCTAGTTGCCTCCCAAACATGCTGCTGTAGAAAACAATCTTCCAAAAGATCCACAAGAGCCTTGCTATTGTGTCATCATCAGCCATTTTCAATCCACTGCAGGATGAAGGCCTCTCCAGCAACTTTCCAGTTCCTTCTGTTTTGAGCACTGGCCAAAAACTCATGAATTTCATCTATCCATTTCCGCCTTTGTCTTCCAGGTTTTCTTCTGGTTCCTCTTGGATACCATTCTGTTATTTTCTTAGTCCATCTGTCATCATGTCTTCGAGCTATGCGTCCTGCCCAAGACCATTTTAGTTCTTTAGTTTTGATAAGAATGTCCTTTACTTGAGTTTGCTGCCTAATCCATGTGTTTTTCTTCTTATCTAACAGTCTGATTCCCAGTATAATTCGCTGTGTAGTTCTTAGCTTCTCTTCCATTCTTTTGGTGAGTGCCCAAGTTTCACTTCCATAAGTCATGGTGGGGAGTATACATTGGTTCATTATTTTACGTTTCAGACAAACTGGGATATTGCTCTTCAGTATGTGACTATATTTCCTGAATGCTATCCATCCAAAATTTATTCTTTTCTTGACTTCCAGCCATTTATCATTATTACAGCTAATAACTTGTCCCAGATAAGTATGTGACTCCACCTTTTCAATTACTGCTCCTTCAATCATTATTTCCCTTTCCGTGGCATACTTGTTCATCATTACTTTCGTTTTAGCCATATTCATCTTTAGTCCAAAATCCTTACTAACTGTGCATAACTGATTAAGATTTTCCTCAAAATTCCTTAAGATTTTCCTCAAAATTCTTTGGAATCGTGGCTTATGACCACAATGTCATCTGCAAATCGTAAATGGTTTAGGTACTCTCCGTTCACATTGACTCCTTTCTGCAACCAATCTAATCTTCCTCAAGGGCAGCACTAAACAGCTTCGGAGATATTGTGTCTCCTTGTCGAACTCCTTTCTCGATTTTAAATTTCCTACTGTCTTTGTCTAGTCTAATAAAGGAGATAGCACTCTCATATATTTTCTTCAAAATCATAATATATGGGGTATCTATGCCTTGTCTTTCCAGTGCCCGAAACATTGCTTTATGCTGTATGGAGTCAAATGCCAGGCATAATGGTGTTTTATATTCATTTGCTTTCTCCATTAGCTGTGATATTACGTGAAGGTGATCCATAGTTGAGAATCCTGTCCTAAAGCCAGCTTGCTCTTTCGGTTGATTCTCATCAAGCATTCTTTCTAATCTGTTAGTAATGACCCTTGTGAACAACTTGTAGATGTGGGATAACAAGCTAATTGGTCTATAATTTCCAATTTCTGATTTATCTCCTTTCTTATGCAGCAAAACTATGATTGCATTATTCCACTGCTTAGGCGTCACACCTTTTCTAATGCACTTTGTGAAGAGCCTTGCCAGTTTTTGTGTTATGTCTCTTCCTCCCAATTTTAACAACTCTACAGTAACTTCATCTTCCCACGGGGCTTTCTGATTCTTCATTTTCTTCAATGCATGTTCTACCTCATCAGGAAGTATATCGGGTATGTTGTATGTGTTGCTACTTTGCAATCCATCTTCCCCACTGCTGGCATCATTCCCTCGCTCCTTGTATAATTCTCTATAGTAGTCTTCTGCTATTTGAATTATGCCTTCTCTGCTGTTTATAAGTACACCATCACTATTCTTCAGTTTCAGTATCATTTGTTTTTCTGTATTACTGCTCATGGCTGCTGATTTAAATCCTTTGTTTTCCCTTAATGCTTGTTCTACTTTTCTTGTGTTAAATCTTATGTCCTCTCTGAGTCTCTTTCTAATGGCTTTGCATAACTCAGTATACTCAGTTTTCTCCCTGTCAGTGTTTTTCTTGCTCTTCATTTGTCATCTTCGATTCATCATGACAAGTGTTTCTTGACTAATTTTTTCTTCTTTGTATTTCTTTTTCCCTATAGGTTTCTTGGGCTTTATCACTCTCAGAAAGTTGTAATATTCCTCGTCGATGTCTTGGTCCTGAGCAGTCTGCAGAAGCTCAAACTTGTTCTTAAGTTCCAGTACATACTGCTTTTTCTCCTCTTCTGTTATCTCAAAGACCTTTGTATTATTTACTCGAGTCAGTTTTTTCCTTTCCTTTCCTACATCTATATCAAGTGTACATCTTGCCATTCCATGATCACTTCCAACATTTACCTTGAGGAATTTATTGCTTAAACACAGAGCGTACAGATAAAGCAGAAATATATGAGCTTTCGGCTATATGGTAGCCTTCGTCAGAATTAAAATACATGAATGGCAGTTGGAATGAAGATGTGCACTGCCAGGTGCGTGAGACGCGAGGTTTAATTGTTTGTTGACGTCTGTGGCTGTGACGCATGATGACGTGGCCAGCGCTTGTCCAATGACAGAACTACTGACTCTGTGATCGGGTTGACTTGGTAACCACTGTTCCTGTTTAAGGATTTATCCGAAGATTTTATATTTAATGATTCCAACCAGGTACGCTTTAGGTAATGGTGGGATCTGTCTACCACCACGACATCGCGGTGTGGGTCGATGTCGTGGTGGGTTGTCCAGACATGTTCGGCGATAGCTGAGTGTTCTATATCCGCTAAACGGATCGCTCTTTTGTGCTCCGAGAGACGTTTCTCAAGTCGACGTCCAGTCTCTCCGAAGTAGCAGCTAGTGCAGTCACGGCAAGAGATGCGGTAGACTAAACCGCTCTGCAGAAGGGTGGGGACAGGTGTTTTCACGTTGGAAATGAAAGAACGCAGTTTCCTGCCTGGGAGCTGGATGCACTTTATTCCGTGCGTTCTCAGGATTCTGACGATCTGTTGTGACAGGTTGGGGTAGTATGGGATGAATGCCCTTGTGGATGGCTCGTCACTGTTGGTGTTGTAGCTGGTCGTCACGATGTCACGTGTCTGTAGATCACACCTGTCGAGGACGTCAATGGGGTAGCCACACCTCGTAAGGTCTACTTTGACCCTAGTGACCTCTTTGCGTCTTTCATCAGCGGAGCTGGAGTGTGTCCAGGCGCGAGTAAGCAAGGTTCGGGCCGTGGAGAGGAGGTGGCCTCGCGCGTGTGCTGACCGGAAGTTGGTAAACTGGCCAGCACACATGGGCTTACGATAAACTGTAGTCCTCAGGTATGTGCCTTCACGTCGGACAAGTGTGTCTAAGTATGGTAAAGAGTTGTTCGACTCCAGCTCAATCGTGAATTTTATGAAGGGCGATAGTGAGTTGAGGTGTGATAGAAGTCGCTGACCTGAGTCTCTAGGGATGACCACGAACACATCGTCAACATAGCGACACCAAAAGGCGATGTGATCAGGTGCGTGTGCAAACGCACGTCCCTCTAACTCCTCCATCACGATGTTTGCTGTGACTGAGCTGACCGGGGAACCCATGGCCGTGCCATGTATCTGCTGGTAGACTGAGTCATTAAATATGATCGCACCCCCTGTTAAGCACAGTCTGAGGGCGGTGGAAATGTCATCGGGTGTGAGACCAGTTCTTTCGTTGAGGGTTCTATCATTGTCCAAGAGTTGTTTTGCACAAGAAATGGCAAGTTCCACAGGGATGGAGGTAAAGAGCGATATGACGTCGAACGATGCCATAACTTGATTCTGCGAGATGGATACAGTGCGAATCCTCTTTATGAATTCAACACCGTTGGAAACGGTGTGGGTGGTCTTGCCAACCAGAGGAGAAAGAAGTCTCGAGACAAATTTAGACAGCTCGTAAGTCGGTGATCCACAGCAGGATACAATTGGTCTCAGTGGTGTGTCTTCTTTGTGCACTTTCGGTAGGCCGTAAAACCGTGGGATCTGACATCCAGAAGCACGGAGGTGATTACGGGTTGACTGTGTGATCTTCCCTTGTTTCAGCCAACTGTTGACGAGGATATTCACCTCTGATTCCCATCGTTCTAAAACTCTGTTGGGGTTGATGGTCAGGGGTTTGTATACAGTAGTATCCCGTAAAAGTAGTAGCGCTTTCGCCATGTAATCAGTGTGATCCATTACAACCGTACGGCGGCCTTTGTCTGCCGGTAGAATGACGATGGACGAATCCTGTTTCAACGCCTTGAGGGCAGAGAACTGTGTACGGTTGAGGTTAGAAAACTGCGTTCTTTCATTTCCAACGTGAAAACACCTGTCCCCACCCTTCTGCAGAGCGGTTTAGTCTACCGCATCTCTTGCCGTGACTGCACTAGCTGCTACTTCGGAGAGACTGGACGTCGACTCGAGAAACGTCTCTCGGAGCACAAAAGAGCGATCCGTTTAGCGGATATAGAACACTCAGCTATCGCCGAACATGTCTGGACAACCCACCACGACATCGACCCACACCGCGATGTCGTGGTGGTAGACAGATCCCACCATTACCTAAAGCGTACCTGGTTGGAATCATTAAATATAAAATCTTCGGATAAATCCTTAAACAGGAACAGTGGTTACCAAGTCAACCCGATCACAGAGTCAGTAGTTCTGTCATTGGACAAGCGCTGGCCACGTCATCATGCGTCACAGCCACAGACGTCAACAAACAATTAAACCTCGCGTCTCACGCACCTGGCAGTGCACATCTTCATTCCAACTGCCATTCATGTATTTTAATTCTGACGAAGGCTACCATATAGCCGAAAGCTCATATATTTCTGCTTTATCTGTACGCTCTGTGTTTAAGCAATAAATTCCTCAATGAATCCAGAGCGCGTAGGCCTGTTTCGTTATGTAACATTTACCTTATTCAGGATGGTAACATCATTCACAATATATCTTCTGTTAGTGAGGATGAAGTTGATTTCATTATTTGTTAATCCATTTGGACTCTTCCATGTCCACTTTCTGTTCACCCTTTTCTAGAAAAAAAGTGTTCATTACTGAGTCCTTGAGATTCTTCAAATTCCACAAGACTTTCACCTCTTTTATTTCTTTCACCAATTCCAAAATTTCCTGTAGTTCCTCTTTCTGCTCTGTTTTGCCTTTTTCCAACCTTAGCATTGAAGGTCCCCCATAATAATAGTGTAGTGGGTTTTCTGCTCATCTAGAAGACTCTCGATTTCGGTGTACATTTCTTCAACCTCTTCATCATCATGGCTCGATGTTGGTGCATAAATCATTATAATGTTTAGCTTGTACCTCTTAGAAATCTTGAGTATTAGTCTTGACACCCTTGGTGATGTACTTTTGAATTCAAAAATGTTGTTTTTAAAATCTTTATGGATGAGAAACCCAACTCCACCTTCGCTCCTTTCCCTGTTTCCATTGGTGTACAGCAGATTTCCACTTGATAAACTTATAAGTGATTCATTTCTTCTTCTTGTTTCAGCCAAACCGATGATATTCCAATTCACATTTTCTAATTCTTTTTCCCGCTCTAATATTCTGTCTTCACCGATGAGTGATCGTACGTTATAACAGGCCAAGTTCAGTTTCCGTGCATGCAATTGTGTGTGAGTGACTAACCTACTAATTCCAGTCAATATCTGGGAAATTAAATTCCCCCATTATAAGACTCTGATTTACTGGCCCACTATTTTTCTGCGCAGTTGTTAATTATACTCATCAGAGTCATTAGGACCAAAACACACTCCTACTCTCAAATTTGCTTTCCCAGTGCTTATGTCACACCAAACTGACTCATCACTGCCCTGTCGACTGGCTGTACTTCCTTGCATTTTATGTGTTTCTTAATCAATAGCATAACCCCTCCTCCGTTCCTATCCTTCCTCTATCCGTCCTGTACACATTGTACTCCCCAAATTCTATTTCTGCATTCCTTATATCTGTGTGACAACACGTTTCTGATATCCCAACAATATCTGTCTTTGATGTTTTGAGCAATACTTCCAATTCATCAAATTTATTTACTATTTTTGTATATGCATTTACACATGCACCTGTTCCTATTCATAGCTACCCTAACACAACCCATGTGTTTACTTGTACCGCAATGACTCCCAGCTGTCTCTGAAATAGCCTGCCTCTTGCTTTCTAGGCTGCTGCTCACTCCAATAGAAGCAGTGGAAGTAGTAGTGGCATGTGATGGAAGAAAGCAAGTGTATGAGCTAATGCAACATCATCCAAAAAAAAAAATAAAAAAAAACACCATTCTCTCCAAATTCCTGTCCAGTTCCTCCTTAAATTTATTTAACTTATCAACTTTCACAAAGACAGATGGAAGTTTGTTCCAGCAATTAACCACCCGCTGGCTAAAGACAAATTTCCGCACATCTATTCTACATCTGTCTTTTCTTAATTTGAATTTATTGCCCCCTTAGGTTCGTAATCTGAACAAGTGGAAGGATCTCATCAGAATTCAGCGTGCTCAACCCATTCAAGGCAAGAATCACTTTCACCTCTTCCAGTGGCTACTGTTTATCTATTAGTCCTTGTATCCCCCCAGGTAGCAGTTTTCCTAACCACCTATATAGCATCAGCAAACATTCTTGCACCCTTTTTATTTAATTGTATCCCATCCCTGTAGAAGCAGTCTCTTTAGACCTTCACTAGCTTGGTATACATGGGTAATACACACCGTCATTTATACTACCAAGGTAGTTCTAATAATGATTATATCTCATATTGTGAATAGCTTCACTAGCTTGGTAGTAGAAATGATGTGTGTGCATTCCCCATGCATTTAGTCAAGAAATATCTTTTAGACTAAACCATTGCACACCACCACCACCAGGCATCTCTCATTATGGAGCTATACTTCATAACTGGGTTTTCACTATTGCCACAACAGGGTACCTGCTCACCCACCGATGAGAGACCAATAAGCTTTGAAACAGTGTCGTCTGAGGGGTGATATCTGCTGAGAATAAGTAACATTAGTCTTCTCCTTGGATGAAGCATTCACGTATATGAGGTAGTGCAATACCATGGCATCTCGCGAAGGTGTTCACAATATGAGATATAATCAAACGATGCATTAAATCTACCTTGGTAGTAGAAATAATGTGTGTGCATTACCTATGCATAAGTAAATTACTTCATACTCTCAGAGGTTAGATTTAAATAGAAAAAAAATAAAATGAAATAGGAAATCATACTGAAAATCTTCTTTGTTTTATAGGAACATATTCACCCTTGACATAATGTTGTTTCTTCCAGGTAAAGTTCTCGGGTAACTGATCAAAAATATTTTCTTGAAATATGAGACTGAAGCCTTACCAAATAAGAAAATCTCAAATTATGGTTATATCAGAGTGAATCAAATGAAAATGAGATTTTGTTTGCTACTAAAGCTTTTGTTGGACAATAAAATATGTTGGCTGTATTCATGGGAAGTAATTCAACTAGAGAGGAAATAAGGCATTTGCTGAGATATGTATGCCCCAGCTGCCAGAAAATAGTGTTAGTCAGTTTCTTATACCAGAGGACACTTCAGAAATTCCTGGCATATAGAAAAAATTGCAAAGTTTTCAGCTGTTTCTGCCTTTGTATGCATTAGTTTTAATTGAATTCTGTACTTGGATTTTACTTTCTCTTTTGTTTTTATTTTACTGACTAGAACTGCAAAACCGTGTCTATATCTCATTTATGTATTAAAGCGGTGGGAGGGGAGGTTTCTATATAAGTAACGTTTTATGGTTAGTTTGAAACTATGCAAACCCTGCAGTCACAAGTAGTGTTGAGAATATTAAAATTACAATACACCACTGAAGATAATTTTTTTAAAAAAATGAATTAATTGCTGATAATTCGGGTACTGTATTAGGAAAGTATGGTTAGGTTATTTGTCCAGTAAACTTTAAAAAAAAAAAAAAAATGGGTCATTACCATACTACAATTTTTTTCAGCTGTCAAACTTGGTTGTTCTGTATAATGTGCACTTCTGTGATAGTATGTTCCTCTGTCTTATTTTTCTTGCTTCCTTTGACATTAGTAACAGAAAATTTGTAACAGACTACATTATCGTGCACCAGTTTTTTTTACAAAATGGATACCGATCAAACATCCATTCAGAATGGAGGCTCACTAATGCATAACTAATGCATTTGGAACAGGACCAGGGTATGTCTGCCAGGGGCAAAGGTTGATGACGTTGTAGAGCGAATATCATCTTTTAAGGGCACAAAAGGTGATATAGTTGTACACGTTGGCACTAATAATATTAAGAGTAGGAGACCGGCAGAATTACTTAACAAGTACAGGTCACTGTTGAACAAAAGCCTAGAATTAGGGTTGAATTTGAAAGTGTCTGCAATTCTGCCCAGACACGATAGGAGGGAGTATATGATGAGAGCCTTGTCGATCAATTCGGCCCTGGAAAGATTGTGCAAGGCTCAAGGGGTAGAATTTTTTTCAGCCTGGACTGTACTTGTTAACAGGAGAGATTGCTTCTACAGGGATGGGATACACTTAAATAGAAAGGGTGCAAGAATATTTGCTGATGCCATCGAGGCAGTGTTAGGTGGGTCGAAAAACTGCTAGCTTGGGGGGAGACAAAGACCAATAGATTGACAGTAGCCACTGGCAGAGGTGAAAGAGATTCTTGCACTGCTTCTATTAGAATGAGCAGAAGCCTGAAAAACAAGATGCATGGTATTTCAGAGACTGCTGGGAGCCATTGCGGTACAACTAAACACATGGGTTGTGTTAGGGTAGCTAAGAATAGAAACAGGTGCAGGTATACTTGCGTGGAGTTTAGTAAATAAATTTGATGAATTTGAGGTATTGCTCAAAACATCGAAGGCAGATATTGTTGGGATATCAGAGACGTGGAGTCACACGATATAAGGGATGCAGAACTGCAATTTGGGGAGTACAATGTCTACAGAAAGGATAGACAGGATAGGAAGGGGGGGAGGGGTTATGCTATTAGTTAAGAAACACATAAAAACCAAGGAAGTGAAGCCAGTCGACATTGCTGGACAGTGCAGTGTAGAGTCAGTTTGGTGTGACATAAACATTGGGAGATCAAAATTGAGAGTGGGAGTGTGCTATAGGCCTAATCACTCTGATGAGTATAATAAGGAACTGTACAGGGAAATAGAGTGGGCCAGTAAATCAGAGTGTCTTATAATGGGAGATTTTAATTTCCCAGATATTGACTGGAATTTGGGGGCTGGTTACTCACACACTAGCAGGGCTTTTGTGGATTTATTGGATGATTGTTTTCTACATCAGCATGTTCGGGAGGCAACTAGAGGGAGTAATACTCTTGATTTGATTATCAGCAGTGATTCTTCATGCATTAAGAATCTGCAGATAGATGAACCACTAGGTGGCAGTGATCACAGTGTACTGAAGTGGGATTTACTCAAAGAGGTAACTACCATTAGGGGTAAAGGGAAGGGTTATTGCTTCCGTAAAGGCGACTACGGTGGACTGAGACAGTACTTAAATTCTATACAGTGGGACCAACTGATGATGTTACCAACAGCAAATTCAAAATGGGAAGCATTCAAAGAACTTATCTTGGAAGCTACTAGGCTTTACATACCAACTAAGAAATATTGTTCAGGGTTTAGGCCAAAATTGATGTCAGATGAACTAATGAGGCATATGGCAGAGAAGAAAAATGCATGGGATACATACAAATTAACACATGACACAGAAGCCTATGATAGATACAAGTTGATATGCAACCAAGTTACAAAGGAGGTTAGGCAGGCGAAGGCAGATTACGAGAAATCCTTGGCAAGGGATGCAAAGAAAAACAGCAAAGAGTTCTTTACTTATGTAAACTCTACAAGGAAGGGGATGAATCAGATTGGTCCACTTGATATTGATGGGTCAAGTGTTGATGATCCTGCTCAGGTAGCTAACAAACTAAATGAATATTTTGCATCGACATTCACACTTGAGGAGTTATTCAGCGAGGGGAATGCCAGAGGTGTATTCAACTCTAGCAGTAAGCTACAGAATCTTGAAATAACTGGGAGTAAAGTGGAGGAGAAACTGTTGAAGATAAACACAAGAAAGGCACCCGGGGTGGATGGGATCTATCCAGTTATATTAAAGGAGGCAGCAAAGGAAGTAAGCAAACCCTTAGCCATAATTATGAGAGCTTCCTTGGACTCAGGGGAGGTACCCATAGACTGGAAATGTGCAAATGTGACCCCAATTCACAAAGGAGGATCAAAGGCTGACACAAGTAATTATAGACCTGTGAGCCTAACTTCTGTTCCAGGAAAAGTAATGGAGGCACTGGTTAAAGAAGCACTGCAGGATCATTTAGACAAGACTTCAGTTATAGCTCAGACACAGCATGGTTTTGTTAAGGGGAAGTCTTGCCTGACCAACTTGATTGGATACTATGATGCAGTCACAAAAGAACTGGATGCAGGGAATAACTTTGATATTGTATACTTGGATCTTAGAAAGGCTTTTGATACTGTTGCACATGGAAGACTGCTACACAAATTGGAGCAGTGTGACATTGGAGACAAATTGCTGCTATGGATAAAGGGGTGGTTGAGGGGGAGAAGACAGAGTGGTAATCAATGGACACTGCTCATCGTGGACTGATGTTATTAGTGTAGTCCCTCAGGGCTCAGTGTTGGGTCCATTATTGTTTTCTGTATTTATAAATGATATTGATGATGGTATATCGTGCTTAATGTCCAAGTTTGCAGACGATACAAAGGTTGGCAGGGTTGTCAAGGACACTACTGACACTATGCTGCTGCAACAGGATCTGGAAAGGTTGAGCAGATGGGCTGAGAGGTGGCAAATGAAGTTTAACATTGACAAATGTAAAGTACTACACATGGGAAACAGCAACCCCAGAGCAACGTATCAACTCTGTGGTACTACACTGACAGTGGTAGAGAATGAAAGGGACTTGGGGGTGGTTGTGCAGGCAGATATGAAGTTCTCTGAACAGTGCAGACGGGCTGCAAGAGTAGCTCAAGGAGTATTGTCAATGATATACAGGAATTTTTCCAGCAGGGATAAGGAGGTGATTATTCCATTGTATAAGGCGATGGTCAGGCCACACCTTGAGTACTGTATACAGGTCTGGAGGCCTCATTTCAAGAAGGATGTAGAGCTGCTGGAACGAGTACAGAGAAGGGCAACAAGATTAGTGAATGGAACAAAGGGGTGCTCTTACAAAGAAAGGCTTAAGTTTTGCAAATTACAGTGTCTGGAGACTAGGCACCAGCGAGGTGATCTGATAGAGGTGTATAAAGCCTTGAATGGTTTAAGCATGCTCAATGCTGATGGGATTCTTCCTCTAGCTCAGAAAAATCACCTGAGAGGGCATAAATTCAAATTGAGGAAAGACAGATGTAGGATAGACGTGCGGAAATTCGCCTTTAGCCAGCGGGTGGTTGGTTGGTGGAACAGACTTCCATCCCTTGTGGTGGAGGTTGATAGCCTAAATAAGTTTAAGGCTCAGCTGGACAGGTATTTTGAACGAACAGAGGGGTGAAGTGGAAGTGGGTTTTTTTTTTTTTTTTTTTTGGCTGATGCTGCATAAGCTTGCTTTCTTGCATCAAATGCCTCTACTAATGCTAATGCTAATAACTGATGATTGCCTTTGCCAGAAACCAATGGCTTTAAATTTCTTCATGTGTTGACAATGGGATAATCAGTTATGGATATCTCTTGATTTTTTCCATCACTAGATTTAACCCTCTCAAATGATTTGCTGATGGTGATTTTGCCACATGTAATGAATTTCTAGTAGTGGCTCTCTTGTGAGAATTTATTTGTGGAATTTTGAAATTATTTTCGAAAACAAAATCCAAATGTTATCTGATTCATACTGACATGGAATAAATTGCAATCCTTAGTTGTTAGTATTAGTAGTGGAAAATGATGCGGGACAGCAAGCTTATATAGCATCAACTAAAAAAAAAAAAAAAAAAACAACTTCCTATTTCACCAATCCATTTCTGAGCTCTAAGCAAATTTTGCTGCGCACAAACAGATTTTCTGGAAATTCGAAAACTGCTGTGCCATGAGAACTTTCATTATTGATTTTTATATTTATATATATATATGTATATAACAGCCACTTCCTGCTTACATAAGGGTTGCGTTCTGCGGAACCCTACATAAGTCGGAGTTTCCCTAAATGCTTATGCAGCACTCACAACTATTCAAGCTGAATTTAATTGGAGCAAAAAAGAAATGTTCGACGAACATGTAAATAGAATTATTATTTGTTCAATTTTTTTTTTTTTACCTCATGCACAGGAAAAATTACAAAAAGTGAGAGGAAGACAACCATGACATCAGCAAGTTTTACCTTTCGAGCATCGTTGCCAAAATAACCCTCCAGCTGATAAGTACGCTGCTGTGGAGATTTAGAAGGGGTTTTTTCCAACACATCATAATTTCTATGCGGTTGCAGAATTGGCACTGGTGACGTCACCGCATTCTTCACCCTTGTGATAAGTAAATAAGAATGAATAGAAGATTCTGGAAATTTATTTGTTTTTTATGTGATTGAAGATTTCAATGAAGGGGAATTCATTTCACCATAACACCATAATGTATAAACCTACAGAATTCCAATTATTGGTATTATCGCAAATGCAATAAGATGGAGTTTACTAGCCATTTATAATAGATTGTGCTAGCTCAAAAGCCCAATAAACCAGAAAGTGCAAGTTGTTTTTATTGTTTTATGGTAGTGACCTCCAGAAATGTGTTTGAGAAAAATATCACAAAGGCTTTCAAAATTGAAAGCCTTTGTGATATATAGCGAAAGTTTCAACTTCCGAGGTCTTGGAATGAATTACCAAAAAAAAAAAACGTTATTCGGTTCACATTACGATATTTTCACGATACCTCCATTTATTCTTACAGAATGCAAAATAAGTTTCCATGACTTTTTTAACTTTGCACCGGCTGGCAAAAACTAAAGTAAAGTCGAATTTACTGGTCGAGTATTACGAAAGGCAGGGAGTACTTTTATATAAATATATAAAAAAACCAACAATACAGTTTTAAAAATTATATTGATTTAGGAGTGCAGTATGGAAATACCAAAACCCATTCTCAAGAATGTTGTAGCTATTTTTGGACCTGCCAATTACATTAACATTCATTTTATATGAGGAGCAAGCCAAAAGAAGAAAGTCTCTGCACTTGTGCAATAAAATTAAGTTAAACTTATGTTAGTTTCATCTTTGCATTATAGTAATAGAGGCATGTGATGAAAGAAAGCAAGCATACGAGCTTATGTAGCATCAGCCAAAAAAAAAAAAAAAAAAAAATTCACAGAACCATTCACTCTAAAAGTTTCTCCAATTCCTCCTCGCTGGCTAAAGGCAAATTTTTGCCTATCTATTCTACAGCTGTCTTTCCTTAATTTCAATTTATGCCCCCTTAGGTTTATAATCTGAGCGAGCAGAAGAATTCCATCAGAATTCAGCGTTCTCACCCCATACAAGGCCTTGTACACCTCAATCATATCAACTCGCAGGTGCCTAGTCTCCAGCCGGTGCAATTTATAGAACTTAAGCCTCTCTTGGTAAGAGGACCCTTTCATTCCCCTCACCTATCTTGTTGCCCTTCTCTGTACATGCTCAAGCAAATCTACATCCTTCCTAAAATGAGGCCTACGGACATGTACACAGTACTCAAGACATAGCCTGACCATTGCCTTATACAGAGGGACAATCACCTCCTTTTCTCTGCTAGCAAAATTCCTATGCATCATTGACAAAACCCCATGACCTGCCCTAGTAGCCCGTCTGCATTGCTCAGAAAACTTCATATCTGACTGCACAATTACTCCCAGGTCTTTTTCATTTTCTACCACCTTAAGTGTAGTACCACACAGTTGGTACTTTTCTCTCAGGTTACTTCTACCCATATTCAGTACTTTGCATTTGTCAAGGTTAAACTTCAGTTGCCACTTCTCAGCTCATCTGCCCAAATTTTCTAGATCCTGTTGCAGTACCATACTGCCTTTAATGTCATAAACAACCCTGCCAACCTTTGTTTCATCTGCAAACTTAAACACTAAGCCTGATATACCTTCATCAATATCATTGATAAATATACAAAACAACAGTGGGCCCAACACCAGAACCCTGTGGGACTCCACTAATAATATTAGTCCATGAAGAGCAGCATCCATTGATTACCACTCTCTTCTCCCATTGTTTGAAGCAAGTCTGGAATTCCTGTTTATAATGTTGTCCAAAACTTTCCAACTTGAATCTTTGTGATCTCTTCAAATTTCCATCCTTTTAATTGGATTTTCGTTTTGTCGAACAGGAAGAAATCACAGGGTGTCAGGTTAGGAGAATAGGGAGAGATCATTGCCATTTTTTTTGGTCAAAAACTGCTGAGCTGACAGAGCCATGCTCACTGGTGCATTGTTGGGTTGTAGAAGCTAATCCTGAGTGTGCAATTTGTGTGTGCTGATGACAATTTGCTCATTTTTGAAGAAAATAATCAGCATAGTCTTAAAAATTGTTCTGAACTGCTTTTTGTTTATATACTTTTCGACTGTGTGGAATGTTTTGTTTTGTTTCTGGGTCACTACCATATAAACCCGGTTTCTTATTCCTGTTATAACTGTGGAATGGACTGTACTACACATTAGAATGTTGTAGCTGTCATTAATTATATGGCACCTGCCTTCTTCCCTCCCTCAAAATCATGGTAATTAGATGTCACTTTTTTCTGTATCTAAGTTTCATATAGTGTTATGGTTGACTTACTAAACTGATTAAAATAGCCTGACTTTCTAAGGCAAGCACAAAATGTTACTTTCCCATCAGGAGATGTGGGGAGAAGATTTTTAACTTATTAAAATTATGAAATATTATATACATTGGTGTAAAATCAGGAATACATGTTATTGTTGCTCTACCTCCCTCCCATTCTTCAGGTTTCTCCACCAAAAGAAGCGATTTGGTCATAACCTAACCCCCCCCCCCACTCCAACCATACTTCCAGTTGGTATTGGAAGTTTGTAATTTCAACTGAAAGTATTAAAATAAAATAAAGCTAAAATAATTATTCCTTTATTAGTGCACCAAGTACCACTTGGTCTGCTGTGTCCCTTCAACATAACCACTTATCTTCATAAATATTCACTTTTAGTGAATTAGCCTTCACTGTAGAGATGTTCGTTTTGACCATTGGTATTTTTCTTTTGACAAAATTTCCGAGATGGAAAATTCTTTCTTAACAGCAGGTGTTCAGCTATAAAAAAAAAATAATAATAAAATAAATAAACAAATGGAATCCCTGGCTTGAATTTTATCTGTTTTGTGCATGTCTGTGTGAAATCACAGTAATGGCTTAAATTAGTTTTCTAAATTATCGACATATTTCAGGCTGAAGCAGAACTCGAAGGAATTATGGATGAGTTGCTGGAGCGTCATGGTCATCCTGAAGATCAAATTTTAGCCGAAACTATCATTGTTGGCACTGGTATGTTATTTCTATATATTTTAATAAGCATTTATTTGAGTTTTATGTTTGTTTAGATCATAATTTTCATTTTCTAGTTGATTAATAAATTCTAAATATTAGTCTAAATATATGGAAATTATTGGTAAAACTTATTTTGTTCATTCAGTTGTGAATTTGGACAAATATGAGACTATCCCCTCCCCTTTCCCTACACTAACACCTAATCAGATAAACACATTCATTTATCTGTTTGAAGTTCTCTTTATGACATACTTTTAATCAAGATACAATGATCAGAATGTTGTTTTTCGTATTTTCTATGTAGCAATACCTACATAGTTCAGTATTAACATTGTTTTTCTTAAATTGCAACTAATAGAGTAATAAAATGCTGCACCTCTTTTTTTTTTTTTTTTTTTTTTTTATGTAAACCCCAAACGCAAGAGGTATTAGAACCTATACTACTTAGTACCATGCTTGGGTAGAGGTTGAGAAGACGGAAGAAGATATTTGTTGACATTGGATTTGAACTTCTGTAGATTGTAATTTTCAGGAAATACGTATGAAGGAAGGTTGTTCCAGAAAACGGCAGTTGAATGAATAAACGAGGAAGATGAAAAGTTGGTTCTGCGAGTTTGAAGTTGGACAGTAAATGGATGTTGGCTGGTGGTGGCACGTGTTCGGACTGTTTTGAAAGAGAGAGCGGGAATTACAGAAGCCAATTCAGAAGAACAGTGCCCACAGAAGTATCTGTAGAAGACGCATGCAGCAGAAACAGTACGTCTATGAGAGAGTGAGTGGAGGGACTCTGTTAGAGATGAATCATTAATTAACCTAACTGCCCTCTTCTGAATGGCATCAAGAAGCCTGAGAGAGGTTTTGGGGGCACCACCCCAGATGTGGGAATAATTTTCCATGGTAGGGCAGATTTGCGATTTATACAGAGTGAGCAGCTGTTTGGAAGAAAAGTAACACCAAGAGCGAAAGAGAAAACAAAGTTTTTTTAGATGCTGAGGAAGCAATATTTGTAATGTTCTTGTGCCAAGAGAGATTAGAAGTCAGGGTAAACCCCAAAAGAGATATCATTTTGCCTAGAAATCGAAGTGTCACTAAAGATAAGCATAGGAGCAGAAGAATCCTTTTTGCGAGATATAAGACAAGACTGAGTTTTAGAAAGATTGAAATCAACTAAGTTGTCTTTGCCCCACTTGAGAATTACCTGAAGATCGGTGTTTAAGGAATTGGTAGCAGTTTTCAAGAAATTGAAGCTGATTGAGCACGACAAAGTTTCTCATATTGGAAAGTGGAATGCAATGTGCTATCAATGGCAAAACTATGGATAGCATTTCCAGTCAATGGAAGAAGGTCATTAATATACAAGAGAAAAAGAGTGGGGGAAAGAATTGAACCTTGGGGAACACCGGCATTAGTGGAGAAGTTAGAAGACAAAGAACCATCTACCATCACTCTTAGTGAGCGATCAGAGAGAAAACTGGATAACCAATTACTAAAAACAGTTGGCAAACCATAAGATGGAAGCTTGTTTAGAAGACCTTTATGCCAAACACGATCGAAAGCCTTTGAGATGTCAAGAGCAACTACTTGTGCTTCACCAAACCTTTCCATTGAATTAGTCCGTAAATGGGTAATATAAGCCAGAATATCACCAGTGGATCGACACTGACGGAATCCATACTGGCGATCGTTGATCAGATGGAAGGTTTCAATGTGGTTTGAGTTGACTCTTAATTAATTTCTCCATTAATTTAGAAAGAGTAGAAGTAATTGCAATGGGACGAAAATTGGATGGGAGGGATTTGTCACCCTTTTTAGGTACTGGCTGGATATGAGCAAATTTCCAAGCAGAAGGAAAAACACCTGTGGAATAAGAAAGTGAAAAAAGGCAGCAAAGAATAGGAGTCAGTTCAGGAGCACAGTTTTGAGAACAAGTGGAGAAATACCATCGGGACCTGGAGATTTCTTAGCATCAAGATTCGTCAAAATCCTTCTGACATCCTTTTGGCTGAAGACCACAGGAGGCATTGAATCGAGCGTGTTGGGAATGGTTGGAGGTGTTTTACCAAGATCATTAATACATGAGCTGGAAGAAAAATGGGATGCTAGCAGGTCAGCTTTATCCTTGGCTGAAGTGACAACAGAACCATCTGGTTTGGACAGAGGTGGAAGCAGAGATGGGCAAAAGTTGCGGCCAATAGCTTTGGCAAGAGACCAGAATGCTCGGCTACCATTAGGGCAAGAAGCAAGTTTTCTACTCTTAGCCTGTTCAAACTCTAGTTTGGACTGATTAATAACTGCTTTACAATTGTTGCAAGCTTTGGTGTAGGCAGATAATGAAACTGAAGAAATAGAAACAAGCCAATTACAATATGCAACATTCTTCTCTGGAACAGCCTTAGCACAATTATTGGAAAACCAAGGTTTGGATACAGGACGAGATTTTAAAGTGGAATGTGGGATGAAGGATTACATTCCTACAAGAATAATTTCACTGACACGATCTGAGCAAACATCAGAAGTTTTGAAACAGTAATCCAACCAAGGAAAAGAAGAAAAGACGTCTCGCAGGTCATCCCATTTTGCATTCTTGTAATGCCAAACAACACGAGGTTGGGAATAGCCATGAGATAAAGGTTCCATTGGAGAAGAGACAATCACCAAGTTGTGATCTGAAGTGCCTAAAGGACTTCTCACTTTGACCGTGTACTTAGAATGGTTGTTTGTAAGAAAAAGATCACGCGTATTGGCTGTATGGGTAGGATTGTCCGGTATTGTTGTAGGTAAATGAACAATCTGTGCAAGGTCATTAGTAATTGCAAAAGTCTCAGCATCTCGACCAGCTGGGTCGGTGTGACTAGAAAACGGAAGCCAGCTGGAGTTGTGTACGTTAAAATCACCAAGGAAAATTACCTCACTGTTAGGAAAGTTGGACTGGAGAAAGTCAAGTTGCAAAGAGAGAAGTCAGAGCTCCAATTGATTAGTGGAATTGGGAGAATGGTAGAGACAACAGATGAATTTGACACAATGAGGTTGAGAGATTTTCAGCCAGAGAAGTTCAAAGAGAGGAGATTCCAAATTGCCAAGTCTCTGACAGGGAATATCAGAACGGACATATGTATCAGTACCACCTTTGAGGTGATAGGAATCATACAGCAAATAAGTTGGGCATCTGAGATAAGCGGTATTTGAATCAACCGATAACTGAGATTCTGTCAGAAAAAGTACATGGGGTTTGGCAGACTGCAAGTGGAAATGGATATCGTTGAGATTAGAATTGAGACCACGTATATTTGAGATATGAATTAGGAAGTGCTTGGGAGGTTTTAGATCTTTTCGCAGATAAGCTTGCTCTATTAGTTTGACAATTTCATTGTGTATTCAATAGTAAGAAAAAGTGGGTGGGACATGCTGAATGAAGTAATGAAATTTTTGGGTATGGCATACACATGGTTAGAATATACCCAGATCCTTGATATAACGTGGCATCGACAATGCTCCCCTCATACACGCTACTCAGACTCCCTCCAGTCACTATCTGGCAGAGTAGAGGTAGCAAGATTAAACTCTAGCTGATCCGGAAGCCTCCTAGAGAGATACAAATAGGTTCGGTCCGGTGTACTAATTACCAGCCGGTTTGCAAACACCGTTTTAGAGCTGTACCCTCGAAATATAAGGAAAATTGGATCTCACCAGGACGTTGTTGTTTTTATTTGGAGCATTAGCAACTAAGACCATATTGCTTCGGGGATATGCGGTGGTCATTCCATGACCTTTCTGCTTCCTCCGTATTTGGTGATCACGGGCTCGAACCCCGGTGTAATCAAGAAGCGTTGCTACGCACTGCCGCTCCTGGCTACGGAGGCGCCGATCTCACCAGGATGTTCATTATAACCTCAAAAGTCATCAATCATACTGCATGATGGAAGTGATAGGGGGAAGGGTTGACCGGAACTTAGCTCTAGAGACTAAACATGAGTTCCGCCACTTCAAGCCTCCAATTAGTAAAGTGGTGGTATTGCACCGGTTGATGAGCATATACCACCTAGTACTGCCCGGTAACATAGAGGGGGTGGCGTTCCTCCATGTGGTGTGAGCACCACGTCTCGACCCCTGCTTACGTTGGTTCACACCTGGGTGGTCACCCACCATGTACTTGTGCATGGAGGTTATACCCAGGATTACTAACAGTCCCACCATCGTGAAGGTGCAAGCAGAGGATCTGGCTGTTACAGACCTTCCTGACTTTGCCGAAATTGGGTCCACTTGACTTGAGTTCACCCAAATATCAGTTGAATCAGCGTTTTAGACTCCCAGGTAGCAAGTACAGCTTTTCTGGCGTATCTGAGAAAACGTCTGTTACAACCTCAAGGACCATATAAATGAAAACATGCTATTTTACTGTAATAAATCCTTCCAGTCACACAACTCTCTGAAGAGCTGCTGTTGCCACCAACATATTCCTCCAACTGCATCGATCATGTTCTATACAAGTGGCATTGCAAAATGTTACACCCAAAAGTTCATTAATCCCATCCTTCCACCTAGTTGCGGATTATCCTTTGCACCTCTTCTCCTCGATTTTTCCTTCCATTATATTCTTGAACAGTAAGTTTTCCCTCCTTACTATGTGTCCAAAGAATTTTAATTTTCTTCTGTTGATGCTATGAAGAAGAATTTTAGTCCTGCCAAACCCACTCATTTATTCTTCGATTCAAGTAAGAAATACGCAGTATTCTCCTGTAACACCACATTTCAAATGCCTCAATTTTTTTCCTGACAAATCTTTTTCAGATTCCATACTTCACATCCATAAGTGGCAACTGGAACAATTAAAGAATCAATGATTCTCAGTTTCATCTTTAGGGGCAGATCTTGATCACTCCATAATTTTGTCAGATCAGTGGCCAGTGTTTTATCAGTTGCGTGTCATTGCTTTACATTGTTTGAGCAGGCATCATTTTTATTTATTCTTGACCCTAAGTAATCAAATTCATCAATTTCTGCAACTTTTTGCCCATTAACCATCACTTTACTGGAACTGTGATTGTCACCAATCCTTTTTTCTCACTTGCTTCATATGCTCTTCAGAGTTTCTTTAATATGATGATCCTTGGAACTGCAAATTAGCACAGTATCATCTGCATAACAAAGGTTGTTTTTCTTCAGTCCTCCAATTTTGATGCGAGTCTCTAAACTTTCCAAAGCTAAACGCATAATATCTTTGGCATGAAGATTAAAAAGGTTAGGTGACAAAATACAGCCCTGCCTGACACCATTACCAATTTCGAAAATCCCCTGTTGGTTCTCACAGTTCCTGATACAGTTGCTTAATCAGCTGAATTATGGTAATTGGAAATCCCATTATAGTCATCATTTCTCATATTGAACACAAAGGCTTTTAAATAATCTATAAAACACAAAACGACTGGAACATTGAATTCTTTTCGTTTTTCAAAAATCGGTTGTAGACTTTAGATTTGATCTTTGGTTCCTCTGCCACTTCTGAAACCTGCTTGCTCTTCTTTCATTTCTTCAAATTTTGTTGAATGATTTTCAGAAGAATCTTGCTAGCATGTGAAATTAGGCTAATGGTCCTGTAAATTTGAACAAAT
>NC_143576.1:260891807-260990923 GCF_048544385.1 Mastigoproctus giganteus
ATCACAAACTTGAAAATTACGGACAGTTTTTCAGAAAGGTTGTTGTTTAAGCCAGTTGAAACCTTAAATTACAAGAACTGCTTGACCTCCAGCTATGAATCAGAATGTACACTTAGATATCATTTTGTTTTGGTGTAGCCAAGTTAGTCCAGACAGTGCTTTTGATTGTTTCTCTTGCATTAATGCATTATATTATATACAGGCATACCTCGAATAACGAATAGGATGCGTTCCACGAAATTACTTCGTTAAGCGAAACTTCGTTTTCAGAGGTAAAAATACTATGGCCAGAATAGGGATACGTTCCCACTTAAAGAAAATGAAAAGCTTTTTTTTCGAACAAAGAAAAGTTTTATTAAATAAACAGTCAACTTACATACAAAGTGAAATCACCTTTTAAAATATCAGTCTAAAGTTGATTGCTTATGCTTTTTTTTTCTCTTTCATTTAACAATTGCCTATACGGAGTTATTGCATTTAACACTGATCGCTTAACAATAAAACTTCTTCCTAAATCAGGATCATTTTCACTTAAAATTAATTTAAAACGTTTTCAATGTCATATAAGCACCTTTTTAAATCTTTGGTTGTTAACACTTTTTCGGCAGGAACTTCTTTAACTTCGTCTTCATTATCTTTGTCTTCGTTGCTAACAAGGTTTTCTAAATCTTCCACTGAAAAACCATCATCTTCTGCATTCAATAAATTTCTAACATCCTCTTCATCGACATTTTCGAAACCTATTGATTGAGCCATCTGGATAACTTCATTTCTAATTTCTTGGATGTTATTTTCTTCTTCTAGTACAACTTCTGGCCATATTTTGCGCCAAACTCCATTTAAGCATTTCTTAGTGACTTCTTTCCAAGAACTATCAATGTTTTCAATTGCGTTTTTAATGGTGTAATTTTTCCAAAAAGTTTTAACTGTCATTTCCTCTTTATCCTCTAGTTCAGTTAAATTGCTTAATGTTCGACGCAGATAATAAGCTTGAAATGATGCTATTACTCCCTGATCCAATGGCTGAATCAGGGAAGTTGTGTTTGCTGGAAGAAACACAACTTTGACAGGAATGCATGTGTCCAACGTGTGAAGATCAGTAGGATGTCCCGGAGCATTGTCTAACAACAAAAGAGCTTTTTCTTCAAAGTTGTTTTTTTGACAATACCGTTTTACTTCAGGACAAAAGTGGTTAACAAACCAATCAGTAAATAACTCTTGGTAACCCAAGCTTTTCTATTTGCTTTCCATATTACAGGTAAATTCATTTTTATGTTACCTTTTAACGCCCTCGGATTTTCTGAATGGTAAACTAATAACAATTTTAATTTATAATCGCCAGAGGCATTTGATCCAAAGAGTAACGTTAAACGGTCTTTGGCTGCTTTGAACCCAGCAGCTGATTTTTCTTCAATAGAAATGAAGCTTTTTGTTGGTAGCCGTTTCCAGAACAAACCGTTTTCGTCAACACTGAACACCGAATTTGGTGTAAAATTTTCACGTTCAATTATTTCCTTTAGTTTTTCTGGAAACTTATTTGCAGCTTCTCCTGTTAATTTTACACTATGAATCCTGGCCCGTTTTTTAAATTTCTCGAACCAACCACAAGAAGCCCCAAAGGTTTCCGTAATTTCTTCAGTTTGTTTAGATTTTAGGTGATTAAACTGGAATTTTTTTTTTTATGTTAAATGGGGCTTGAATTTGCCGACTTTGTTATATCGAAGCTTCGTTATTAGAGGTAACGTTAACCGAGGTATGCCTGTATATAGAATTTTTTTTTTTTTTTTTTTTTTTGTGAAAATTAAATGTAAATATAAAAACATTAAACAAACCACTCTGAAAAAGTATCGGTAATTTTCTACCTAGGCTGAAATATTTTTATAAAAAATTTACTCATCTCATTTTTGAAATAAGTGTATTCCTAAGAGAAAAATCAAATCTAATTGGGATCTTTTCAGTGTGCACTGAAGAAGCAGGTTAGGATATATATGTATGATCAGTTTGTTCCTTTTTTGTAGAAAGAATAAATAATAAACACTGATCCCACATTTAATGCAGCTCTGAGTGTGTTTTTCAAGTTTAATAATTAGTAGCTTTCACTGCAATTCTTGAAGCTGATTTCTATCCCAATTCAAGTACCATTACATTTACCTTCATCACCTAATCACCCCTACCATCTTTCAACATGTAGAGCCCTTTATGTGAGGCACATATCTTCTTTTGATTACTGGTAAGATAAATATTTATATAGTATTCTTTTGCATATACAGGCAGTTCCCGTTTTACGAGTTTTCACTTTACCAGTTCCTGGGTTTAAGAGTGCTTTTTTATCAAGTATCAACAAAATCGAAAATATGAACATTAATTGCAATAAACAAATGCTAAACATTCATAAATACAGCATTTCACGTGCATAGCTATACAATACTACAGTACTGGTGTGGTATTGTATAGCTATAAATACTACTGTGCATGCATTTGTTTGTTCAGCAGATGAGGGCATCTCACTGACTCACATAACATAAAGCAGTTTTTTTTTAATAACTGACTACTAATACTAATTATTAACTTAGTATTAACCACCAAATATGGAGGATGCGCAAAGGTCAGAGAATGACCACCGCATATCCCAGAGCAATATGGCCTTAGTTGCTAATGCTCCTAAAAACCAAATAACAAACAAACAAACTTAGTATTAATAGTGGCAAGTGATGAAAGAAAGCAACCTTATATAGCATTAGCTTTTAAAAAACACCCCCCCCTCTTCTCCTACTTATCCAAACTACCCACTTCTACATCAGAAATTTGTTCCAACAACAAACTGCCCACTGGCTGAAGGTAAATTTCTGCATAGCTATCCTGCAACCATTCTTCCTTGATTTTAATTTATGTTCCCTCTTGTGTAGTCTAAGCATCTTGTGAGTATGGGCTTGGCACACCCAGGGTTCTGAGCTGGATATCATCATTCTTCTCTTTCTTGGTATATCATCATTTTTCTCTCTCTCTCTCTCAGGGTAATTCAGGAATTTTTTTTTTTTTTTTTGGCTGGTGCAGCATAAGCCTTGGGCTTCCTTGCACCATGTAGCTAATAAGAGGAAGAATGTCATCAAGCTTTAGTTTTGCAACTTGCAGAACTATAGCTTTTCTTGGTAAGAGCATCCTTTTCCCCTCCTCACTGATGTTGTTGCTCCTCTGTGCACAAATTCCATCAGATCCACTTACTTCCTATAATGAAGTTTCCAGTTCCATATGAACTGGAAGATATGGCCTAAAAATTGCCTTATTCCATGAGGTTATGTACTCCTTATCCCTGCTGGCAAAATTCCTGTATAAAATCAGATGTCCTGACAGTCTTGTGTGCACTACTCAGAAATCTTCATATCTGACTGCAGAATTACTATCCCTCACCCCCACGTTTTTTTTTTTTTTTTACATTATCCACCGCCCTGACTGTGGTACCACATAGTTGGTACACTAATCTGGAATTACTGCTACCCATGTGTAGTAACTTGCATTTGTCACTGTTTAACTTCAGGTGCCACTTTTCAGGTCATCTGCCCAATTTTTCTAAATCTTATTGCAGTAGCTTACCCTAATTACAGTCAATAACCACCTTTCCAACCTTCATATCAGTGCCAACTAAAGTTAAGCCTGATACACTTTCCTGTTGAAGATATTTAATATACTGTATGTATATATAACTGATATTAAATCAAAACTAATGCCAGTAGCATGGCAAAACTAACAAATACGGAGGATGCGAAAAGGTCAGGGAATGACCACCGCATATCCCCGGAGCAATATGGTCTTAGTTGCTAATGCTCCTAAAAATAAAAAAAAAAGACAGTATGCTACTCCAATTGGATCTAGATAAGTTGGGCAAATGGGTTGAGAAGTGGCAACTGAAGTTTAACATTGACAAATGCAAAGTACTGCATATGAGTAGCAATAACCCAAGAGAAACGTACCAACTGTGTGGTACTACACTCAGGGAAGTGAAAAGGGAAGAATACCTGGGGTAATTGCACAGTCAAATATGAAGTTCACTGAGCAGTGCAGATGGGCTGCCAGGGCAGGTCATGGAGTCTTGTCAATGATATCGAGGAATTTTGCTAACAGGGATAGAGAAGTGATTATCCCGTTGTACAAGGCAATGGTTAGGCCACACCTAGAGTACTGTGTACAGGTCTGAAGACCTCATTTTAGGAAGGATGTTGAGTTGCTAGAACGAGTACAAAGAAGGGCAACAAGATTGGTGAGGGGAACAAAGGGGTGCTCTTACCAAGAAAGGCCTTGAATAGGTTGAGCAAGTTGAATGCTGATGGGATTCTTCCTCTTGCTCAGATTAAGAACCTGAGGGGCATAGATTCAAATTGAGGAAAGACAGTTGTAGAATAGATGTGCGGAAATTTGCCTTTAGCCAGCGGGTGGTTGATTGGTGGAACAGACTTTGATCTTTTGTTGTGGAAGTTGATAGCCTAAATAAATTTAAGGCTGATCTGGACAAGCATTTGGAATGAATGGAGGGGTGAAATGGGAGTTTTTTTTGGTTGATTCTGCATAAGCTTGCTTTCATGCCTTGTATGTCTCTACTAATGCTAATTAAGAATTAGTACTGCCCTACTTATTTAGTGATAAAAAGTTGAAAAATAAATATTTAAATGCAGCTCAACAGAAAAAATTAGGGCCTAGGAAATGTAATAATAATTATTATTCTTATAACAACAAACAAACCAGATTTGCCTTTGAGTTGATAGAGCCAAATCAGGTGACGAACTTGCTGTTTAGACATTTTTGATTAGAATTTGCCCTCTGAAAAAAATTACCTTTCAAAGGATATGTACTTAATTAAGACTTATTCATTTTATCTTTATAATACTCAGTTTTATATTCAGTAATTTTCCTTCATTATTTTCGATAGAATTGGATCAGTTTTGGGTTTGATGTAGAAGATATCAAAGAAGACAGGGCTCATATGCATGTTTTGTTCTTTGGTGGTGTTACTATGATGGTCATTGGAGGAATTTTTATTTTTTCATATATGCCAGATTTCAGGTATGCAGTATGATAATATTCTTTTACAAATAGTATTTCTGTTGCCCTACATTTGTTAGAATATCTTTAAACTAATTCTAAAACATTGATAATGTCTAACCCTGTATTGGTGTCATACAGTCTAACAGGCTCATTTGCAAAATATCTTGCACATTAATTGCCAATTTGTAATAAGTGGTTGTCCCTCTGTCTACCTTCCTAAATATACAGAGTTTTACTTTTGGAAGTGATATTTGTTTATGCAGAGACATTAAGTGAAGTGTGCTAATAGATGAGGTGCCCCATTATTGCAGTTGTATTTATTTCCATATATGAATTATGTTTGTTTATATTATCATATATATCATTTGTTAATAATTGTTTTATTGTTTGTTTATTAAAATAAACACACACACAAAATATATTAATGGAAGTACATGTGCAAGTAATTTTAAATTTTTGCATGATGAAGAGTTTTATAAATCGGAAAACAGAATAGTGTCGTGGTTTTTTTTTTTTTTTAATGGAGTTAATAAAAGTATTGTTTCTTTGAAAATAATTGTAAAAACAAAACATTTTTAAATTTTCAATCAAAAAATTTTAAAAATGATTATTTTAATAAGTATTGCAATCAATAAGTAAAAGGTCAGAAATTTTGGAAAAAAAAACTTTTTTTTTTTTTTTTTAAATAAAAAAGAAAATGGCGGGTGTGTCAGGCCTCATGTCATCATGTTTATTATGACTATGGGTACCATGGTGAATCCAAAGACAATCTCATAATTAATCTCAATGGTTTAATATACTCGCCGGTATAATCTGTCAAAATCTGGGATCCTTACTTGTTTTTATACTCAAACGTTTTTCTAAAAATCAGTCATTTGTAATTTTGAAATCACTAAATTCATATGGCTCAGCCACATTTGCACAGGCTCTTAGCATTAGCATTAGTAGAGGCATATGATGCAAGAAAGCAAGCTTATACAGCATTAGCCAAAAAAAAAAAAAACACTTCCACTTCACACCTCCATTCATTTGAAATACCTGTCCAGCTGAGCCTTAAATTTATTTAGGCTATCAACTTCCACAATGAGGGATTGAAGTCTGTTCCACCAACAAACTATCCACTGGCTAAAGGCAAATTTCCGCACATCTATCCTACATCTGTCTTTCCTCAATCTGAATTTATGCTCTCTCAGGTGATTATTCTGAGCAACAGGAAGAATCCCATCAGTATTGAGCATGCTCAAACCATTCAAGGCTTTATACACCTCTATCAGATCACCTTAACGGTGCCTAGTCTCCAAACACTGTAATTTGCAAAACTTAAGCCTTTCTTCGTCAGAGCAACCCTTTGTTCCATTCACTAATCTTGTTGCCCTTCTCTGTATTCGTTCCAGCAGCTCAACATCCTTCTTAAAATGAGGCCTCCAGACCTGTATACAGTACTCAAGGTGTGGCCTGACCATTACCTTATACAATGGAATAATCACCTCCTTATCCCTGCTAGAAAAATTCCTGTATATCATTGACAAGACACCATGAGCTACTCTTGCAGAATGTCTGCACTGCTCAGAGAACTTCATATCCGCCTGCACAATTACCCCCAGGTCCTTTTCATTCTCTAATACTGTCAGTGTAGTTCCACAGAGTTGATACGTTGCTCTGGGGTTGCTGTTTCCCATATGTAGTACTTTACATTTGTCAATGTTAAACTTCATTTGCCACTTCTCCGCCCATCTGCTCAACCTTTCCAGATCCTGTTGCAGCAGCATAGCGTCAGTAGTGTCCTTAACAACCCTGCCAACCTTTGTATTGTCTGCAAACTTGGACATTAAGCTTCATATACCATCATCAATATCATTTATAAATACAGAAAACAATAATGGACCCAACACTGAACCCTGAGGGACTCCACTAATAACAGTCCATGATGAGCAGTGTCCATTGATTACCACTCTGTCTTCTCCCCCTCAACCATCCCTTTATCCATAGCAGCAATTTGCCTCCAATGCCACACTGCTCCAATTTGTGCAGCAGTCTTCCATGTGCAACAGTATCAAAAGTGTTTCTAAGATCCAAATATATAACATCAGAGTTATTCCCTGCATCCAGTTCTTTTGTGACTGCATCATAGTATCCAATCAAATTGGTCAGGCAAGACTTTCCCTTAACAAAACCATGCTGTGTCCGAGCTGTAACTGAAGTCTTGTCTAGATGATCCTGCAGTGTTTCGTTAACCATTGCCTCCATTAATTTTCCTGGAACAGAAGTTAAACTCACAGGTCTATAATGACTTATGTCAGCCTTTGATCCTCCTTTGTGAATTGGGGTCACATTTGCACATCTCCAGTCTATGGGTACCTCCCCTGAGTCCAAAGAAGCTCTCATAATTATGGCTAAGGGTTTGCTTCTTCCTTTGCTGCCTCCTTTAATATAACTGGATAGATCCTGTCCACCCCACCCCAGGTACCTTTTTTATGTTTATCCTCAACAATTTCTCCTGCACTTTCCTCTCAGTTATTACAAAATCATCCAGCTCACTGCCAGAGTTTACTTCACCTCTGGCATTCCCCTTCCTGAATAACTTGTCATGTGTGAATGTAGATGCAAAATACTTGTTTAGTTTGTTAGCCACCTGAGCAGGATCCTCAACTGTTGAACCATCAATATCCAGTGGACCAATCTGATTCATCTCTGTCCTTCTAGAGTTTACATAGGTAAAGAACTCTTTTCTGTTTTTCTTTGCATCCTTTGCCAAGGATTTCTCATTCTCTGCATTTGCCTGCCTAATCTCCTTTGTGACTTGGTTACAGACCAGCTTATATCTATCGTAGGCTTCCATGTCACCCATTAATTTATATGTACCCCATGCATTTTTCTTCTCTGTCATATGTTTCATTAGTTCATCTGACATCCATTTAGGCCTAAACCTTGAACAATATTTCTTAGTTGGTATGTAAAGCCTAGTAGCTTCCAAGATAAGTTCTTTGAATGCTTCCCATTTTGCATTTGCTGTTGGTAACATCATCAGTTGATCCCACTGTATAGAATTTAAATACTGTCTCAGACCATCGTAGTCGCCTTTACAAAAGCAAAAACCCTTCCCTTTACTCCTTATGGTAGTTACCTATTTGAGTAAATCCCACTTCAGTACACTGTGATCACTGCCACCTAGTAGAGCCTTTTTCTGCAGATTCTTATTGCATGAAGAATCACTACTGATAATCAGATCAAGAGTATTACTCCCTCTAGTTGCCTCCCGAACATGCTGATGTTGAAAACAATCATCCAATAAATCCACAAAAGCCTTGCTAGTGTTTGAGTGACCAACCCACAAATTCCAATCAATATCTGGGAAATTAAAATCTCCCATTATAAGACTCTCTGATTTACTGGTTCACTCTATTTCCCTGTACAGTGTCTTATTATACCCATCAGAGTCATTAGGCCTATAGCACATTCCTACTCTCAATTTTGATCTCCCAATGCTTACGTCACTCCAAACTGACTCGACACTGCACTGTGCAGCGATGTCGGCTGGCTTCACTTCCTTGGATTTTATGTGTTTCTTAACTAATAGCATAACCCCTCCTCCCTTCCTATCCTGTCTATCCTTTCTGTAGACGTTGTACTCCCCAAATTCGAGTTCTGTATTCCTTATATCTGTGTGACAACACGTCTCTGATATCCCAACAATATCTGCCTTTGATGTTTTGAGCAATACCTCAGATTCATCAAATTTATTTACTAAACTCCTAGCATTGGTGTACACGCAAGTATACATGCACCTGTTTCTATTCTTAGCTACCCTAACACAACCCATGTGTTTACTTGTACCGCAATGACTCCCAGCTGTCTCTGAAATATCCTGCATCTTTTTTACCAGGCTTCTGCTCATTCCAGTAGTAGCAGTGCAAGAATCACTTTCACCTCTGCCAGTAGCTACTGTTAATCTATTAGTGCTTGTATCCCCCAAGCTAGCAGTTTTCCAACCCACCTAACACTGCCTCGATAGCATCAGCAAATATTCTTGCACCCTTTCTATTTAAGTGTATCCCATCCCTGTAGGAGCAGTCTCTCCTGTTAACAAGTACAGTCCAGGCTGAAAAAAATTCTACCCCTTGAGTCTTGCACAATCTTTCCAGGGCCGAATTGATCGACAAGGCTCTCATCATATACTCCCTCCTATCGTGTCTGGGCATAATTGCAGCCACTTTCAAATTCAACTCTAATTCACTGCTTTTTTCCAATAGTGACCTGTACTTGTTAAGTAACTGGGTTCTTATCTTGGTTCTGCTGTATATGCACACTTAAAATTTCACTCTGTAATTTAAAAAAAAATGTACAGACATAAATATATTTGTTTGGTCTTTTCAACTTTAAAATTCACCAGACAAACAGAATTATGTCTACATTTTTTTGTCTAAAGTGATTTTTTTTTTAAATTTTTATTTTTGGAAGAATTAATTACTATTATTTTTTTTGAAAGATAAGAATAATAAAAAAACATCTGTTTTTAAATATTTAACATTTTATTAAAAAATAAAAAGTTACATCAATAAAAAGTTGCATCAAATAAGTATTATCTTTCTATATATTAAAATTATTTTCCTCCTGGTGATTTTTATTCGGCCAGTGAGAGAAGAGGGATGCGGTTATGTGGTAATATGTAAAAGAAGCTTGTTTTACTGTGGTATAACATGCTTCTGTTTTAGCATGGTCATGCTAGATAAACCTCGTGCACGTGCTTTTTTTATCTAACATGACCACGCAGTACCATTCTTGATTTCCATATGTAATGTATTTACAGGTAGTTCTTGACTTTTCGAGTTAATTCGTTCCTAGTGCGCGCTCGTAAAGCGGGAATTTATTTTCTGTAGACATAAGGTTAAAAATAGTGGTTATGTTCTCAACAATGAAATTAGTTAGCTAATTAGTTTAGGTTTAAACAATGATTGATTTATTCAAAGAAATGAAAACATAGCCTGTAAAATCAAGCAAATTATAATAATAGAGAAATGATTTATGACTTACAAATGTCAAAGAATGTTTATTCTTCATCATCATCGACTAAATGCCCACTTGTTGATCACTCATTATTGGCTCTGCACTCGTTGGCTTGTTCCATAAGGAACCACCTTTTTCAGAAATGCTTCAAAAGGCGTTTGTTTCCAAGATAATCTTCTCTTTTAATTATAAATTTCACGATTGCATCCATAAGAATTTTCGGCACACACAAATTGCAACTGACACAATTCATGTGGAGTAACAAGTTTATGAAGTTAAAAATAAAAGGAATGAAGGGTAGATTCTGAAATTTTATTTGTTTTTTATACAATTGAATATTTCAGTAAAGGGGAAACACATTTCACCATAATAACTTAAAAAACCACACAATTCCAGCTATCGGTATTTTTGCAAATGCAAGAAGATCGAGTTTACTACCCATTTATAACTGCTTGCGGTAACAGAAAAGCCCAATAAACCAGAAAATGCAAATTGTTTTATGGTCGTGATCTCCAGAAATGTGCTTTAGAAAAATATCACAAAGGCGTTTAAAATTGATTCATATAATGGGTACATATGATAACGATGAATGTGTAGTGCATTTTAATGATTTAAATTGGTAACTAATACAGTTTACAAACCACGCTCATGACCTTTTATATGGCCTTAAGGTCACGCTCGTGACTTTAAAAATTACATTTTAGAGAGATAAATAGCTTAGTTATACAGCGAATATTTCAACTTCCGAGATCTTGAAACGAATTATCAAAAAACAATGTGTTATTGGGTTCACATTACGATATTTTAATGATACGATGGTGTCTCTGGAACTGATTAATATAGTAAAGCGGGGTACACTGTGTTGTATAGTTACGTATGTGGTTTGGAATGCAGTATTTATGAATGTTTAACATTCATTTTTTGCAATTAATGTTGTTGATACTTGGGGGGAAAAACTCGTAAAGCGAGGACTGCATGTATATATTCATAGCTGAGGAAGAGACAAACATTGTCGGAAGCTTCTGTAAGTATTTTATTTTATCAAAAGAAGTTAGTGCAGTGAGTAGGGGGGTGAAGCCCCCTAGTAATCAATTAAGAAAAGATGAAATATTATTATTATTATTAGCTGTATGGTGCAAGGAAGCCTGAGGCTTATGATGCACCAGCCAAAAAAATTATTTCTAAGTTACTCTGAGAGAGACAGAGTCAGAAGTAGAAGGGAATCACCAAGAAAGAAAAGAATGATGATATCCAGCTCAGGACCCTGGGTGTACCAAGCCCATACTCACCAGATGTGATCCCTAAGAAAAATATTAGTATTATTCAAGTAGAATTCAAAAGTTTTTCAGAAATTGATATGTGAGCAAGTGCTTCAGTTGCTTACATATCATTCGAACCCGTGTCCACCAAATACGGAGGATGCTGAAAGGTGGAATGACCACCGCATATCCCCAAAGCAATATGGCACTAGTTGTTAATTGACAAATGTAAAGTACTACACATGGGAAACAGCAACCCCAGAGCAACGTATCAACTCTGTGGTACTACACTGACAGTGGTAGAGAATGAAAGGGACTTGGGGGTGGTTGTGCAGGCAGATATGAAGTTCTCTGAGCAGTGCAGACGGGCTGCAAGAGTAGCTCATTGAGTATTGTCAATGATATACAGGAATTTTTCCAGCAGGGATAAGGAGGTGATTATTCCCTTGTATAAGGCAATGGTCAGGCCACACCTAGAGTACTGTATACAGGTCTGGAGGCCTCGTTTCAAGAAGAATGTAGAGCTGCTGGAATGAGTACAGAGAAGGGCAACAAGATTAGTGAATGGAACAAAGGGGTGCTCTTACGAAGAAAGGCTTAAGTTTTGCAAATTACAGTGTCTGGAGACTAGGCACCAGCGAGGTGATCTGATAGAGGTGTATAAAGCCTTGAATGGTTTGAGCATGCTCAATGCTGATGGGATTCTTCCTCTAGCTCAGAATAATCACCTGAGAGGGCATACATTCAAATTGAGGAAAGACAGATGTAGGATAGACGTGCGGAAATTTGCCTTTAGCCAGCGGGTGGTTGGTTGGTGGAACAGACTTCCATCCCTTGTAGTGGAGGTTGATAGCCTAAATAAGTTTAAGGCTCAGCTGGACAGGTATTTTGAACGAACAGAGGGGTGAAGTGGAAGTGGGGTTTTTTTTTTTTGGCTGATGCTGCATAAGCTTGCTTTCTTGCATCAAATGCCTCTACTAATGCTAATGCTAATGCTCCTAAATGACAAATAACAATAGCTTACATATCATATTAATTGACAGTAACGTTAAAAAATATATTAAATTTATGGAAAAATTGAATTTTTAAATATGAATGTGTGTGTGTGTGTGTGTGTGTGTGTGTGTGTGTGTGTGTGTGTGTGTGTCTGTCTGTCTGAGAGGGAACATATGTTTGCATATGCTATATTTGCCATTATTTGTTTTTCTAACAGGATGCAAAATTGGACAATAAGAGAAGCATATTTGGAGTTACACAGGAGAGAAAAAGCAGGGATGTATCCATTAATTGACAAAAACTTGATAGATCCAAGTAAAATTACTTTACCATCAGATGAAGAACTTGGAGATACTGATGTAATTATATAATAAGATTCTGTTCTCCTTAATTTTTGGAAAACAAGTGTTTTTGAGAATTTTTGGAGTAAATTATTAAAGGAGTAGATTATGGTAGTTTGTGTAATTGCAGGGTAGAGAGCAATAAAAAAAATACATCAGAAGAAAAATAAAGTACTTTTGGTATTCTGATAGTGTGAGCATAAAATATTTCATTTCAGGAGATATATTCTGCCATGTATTTTGTACAAAGAAGCTGCTTTTCGTACACTCAACTTCACTAATACCAGTTTTCTAGCTCAGAAACCGTTAATTCTGTAACTTCTAGTTCCTTTTTTGGCACATGTTACAATCACCTTTTACTGCAGTGAGATGCGATTAGTAGACATTGGATTATATGCATTTGCATATGTATATGCAATTAAAATATTTCATTTGTTTTATGTTTTCCAAAAGTTGTTTGAACAAATTCTTTCCAATATCTTACACTCTTCACACAGTTTGACGAGACAAACTAACGTCTTGTATCATCGTTTGTTTCTCTGGACAAATTTCTTCCACTACTTTTAACAAACAACGCTTAACAAATTCACCATCATTGAACAGCTTACTTTCAAAAGTGATGAAATGTGCAACAAGATCTTGAAGATGATAACTGGCACGTACAACAGATAAATTTCTTGACATACTTTTTTAAATATGTTTTATTGTTTTCTTAATTTGTTTTGTAACTTTGAACACTTCTTTTCGCAGCACTCCTTTATGTTGATCATAAGATTTATGATTGGAATCAATGTCGTTTTAAATTATATTCTTTGAAAACTCATAGTCTCCTGACACCAAACACACTGCTTTTTCGTCGTAATCAATGAAGAAATAGCCTTTAGTCCACCTTGGATCAAAAACACGACACTTCAAATCGATTTTCCCCTTTTGGAACATTTTTAAGAATGATTTTTTTTTATTCAATGCAATGAACAAGCTATATCAAAATACATAATTGTACTTAGCATACATATGACTGCACTAAACCACATGTGCATTTTTGATACAGTCGGGCTGGACGCTTGCATGCCTGCACACGCGTTGGCGATCAATGCTGTTTTAGTTCACTTTATGTGCGGGCCTTATAAAAATTATTCCCAGGCCGGATCTGGCCCGTGAGATTTAGTTGGAAACCACTGTGTTAGATCATTACTAGAAACAGTTCTCCAAGCCTAACTAAACTATTTACAACCCAAAAGCCCTAAACTCCAGCTCTATATTTAACAATCGGCTTGAATATACAAGAATATGAGATTGAGGGACCTCTGTCTCACTCCCCATTCTACCCTCACTATTCTTATTTTAAAGAAATAAAATAAGAGTATAAAACTCATATTTTATTTCATATATTTAACACGGGGAAGAAAGATCAGTCCCTCATTAGCATTATACTGAAGGTATTTAACAATAGAAGCATAAGTCGGTGATCAGTCAGAAATAAGTACAACTGGATAGCATTAGCATTAGTTAAGGCGTATGATGCAAGAAAGCAAGCTTACAGAGCAGCAGCCAAACAAAAAAAAAAAAAAAAAAACTTCCCATTTCACCCACACAGTCTGCAAAACGCTTGTCTAGTTCAGCCTTAAATTTATTTAAGTTGTCAACTTCCACAACAACAGATAGAAGTCCGTTCCAGCAATCAACTATCCACTGGCTGAAGGCAAACTTCCACACACATTTATTCTACAACTGTCTTTTCTCAATTTGAATCTATGCCACCTCAGGTTCTTAATCTGAGCAAGTGTAAGTATCTCATCAGCATTGAGCCTGCGCAAAACAATCAAGGCCTTGTACACCTCATTCAGATCACCTCGCAGGTGCCTAGTCTTCAGGTGCTGCAATTTACAGAATTTAAGCCTCTTCTGCTAAGAGAACCCCTTTGTTCCTCTCACCAATCTTGTTTCCCTTCTATGTACTCATTCTAGCAACTGCCTCATACAAAGGTATAATCTCCTCGTCTCTGCTAGCAAAATTTGTACATTAGTATTAGTAATGGCCGCATGGTGCAAGAAAGCCTATGGCTTTCTTGCATCTGCACCCACAAAAAAAAAAAAACCCTAATAAAACAATGATAATTAATAAAAGAAAAGGAAATTAAACCTATCATCCTATGCGCTTCCCTCACCCGAAGGTACTATCCAGATGACCCTTGAATTTCTCCAAACTGTTAGCCTCTACCACCCATGTAGGCAACTTATTCCAGTAATTTATAACTCGCTGGCTAAAATAAAACTTCCTGCAGTCCAATCTAAACACTTCCCCCCATAACTTGAATTTATATCCCCTAGTTCTAGCATCATTTATAATCTTGAATATTTCGTCCTCATTCATTTTACTAATGCCTCTCAGAGCCTTAAACACCTCGATCAAATCTCCTCTAAGGTGTCTAGTTTCCAAACTCTGCAACCCACATATCTGAAGTCTTTCTTCATAAGGACGCCCTTTTGCCGATCTCACCAGGCGAGTTACCCGTCTTTGCACCCTTTCAAGAAGCTCGATATCTTTCTTTAGGTGCGGTCTCCATACTTGAACACAGTATTCCACGTCATAGACATATCATAGACAAAACTACATGACCTGCCCTGACAGCCCGTCTGCTCAGAACTTCATATCCGACTGCAGAATTACCTCACGTTCTTTGTCATTCTCCACTATCCTGAGTCTAGTACTGCCTAGTTGGTATGTTACTGTGGAGTTATTGCTACCCATATGCAGTATTTTGCATTTGTCAATGTTAAACTTCAGTTGCCAACTCTCATCCCATCTGCTCAACTTTTCTAGATCATATTGCAGTAGCCTACTGTCATTACGAAGAAAGGCTTAACATTTGCAAATTACAGTGTCTGGGGACTAGGCACCAGCGAGGTGATCTGATAGAGGTGTATAAAGCCTTGAATGGTTTGAGCATGCTCAATGCTGATGGGATTCTTCCTCTCATTCAGAATAATCACCTGAGAGGGCATAAATTCAAATTGGGGAAAGACAGATGTAGGATAGATGTGTGGAAATTTGCCTTTAGCCAGCAGGTGGTTGGTTGGTGGAACAGACTTCCATCCCTTGTCGTGGAAGTTGATAGCCTAAATAAGTTTAAGGGTCAGCTGGACAGGTATTTCGAACGAACAGAGGGGTGAAGTGGAAGTGGGGTTTTTTTTTTTTGGCTGATGCTGCATAAGCTTGCTTTCTTGCATCAAATGCCTCTACTAATGCTAATGCTAATTAACAACCCTGCCAACCTTTGTATCGTTTGCAAACTTAGACATTAAGCCTGATATGCCTTAATCAATATCATTGATAAATACAGAAAATAAGATTTGTCACTCATGACTTTCCATTAACAAAACCATTGCTGTGTCTGAATTATAACTGCAGTCTTGTCTAGATAATTCTGCAGTTCTTTAACCAGTGATTCCATTATTTTCCCATAGCAAAAGTTAAACTAACAGGGCTGTAATTACTCATGTCACCTTTTGATCTCCCTTTAAGAATTCGGGATAGATTTGTACATCTGTAGTCCATGGGGAACTCTGCTGAATCCAGGGATGCCCTCATAATCATGGCCAAGAGCCTGCTTAATTCCTCTGCTGCCTGCTTTAATATAACCGGATGGATTCTGTATGACTTCCTTTCTTAATAGGCATGTCAATTGTAGCCGTACTCTCCTTCCATGTACTATTATATATAAATAATTAGTTACTTATTTATACACAATTTTTTTCACCTACATTAATTTTATCTGGTAACTACAAGTTATCCTTGGACCTCTGACTGCGTTAACAAAATTCCAGGCAATTTATTTATTTAGCTAGAAAATTTTGTGAGACAATTGACAATACACATGAAAAATTTAGCATGTTTAATTATAGAAACTGACTTAAATACATACAAAATTTATCACAAGAAAACTTTTCCATATTACAGATGTTCCCCCACTGGGATAGACAATGTCAACAAGTTCCTTTCAATGTCCGTTCTATATCTCATTCCAAATTGAATTATATATAGTTCTTTACGACATCCAATTTGATTATCCAGCTACCTCCTAGGCTAGTCAAATTTATCACAGTTAGGATTTCAGAATGCTTTTCTCTCTTTTTTTGGGTTATTTCCTTGACTAGGAATAATAATACGAAACGAAACAGTACCTACAATAACTTTAATTTCTCCGAGTTTTTGGACCAGCTCCTTGATCTTCGCGCACTTTCTTTAATTTCGCCCATGACGTAGCCCAGTGGTCAGGAGCGAAAATGCATAGCATGCGTTTTGAGTGGACTGGGGTTCAAGCCCGAGATTACTAAATACGATAAATATTTGTAATGATGATTTATTGTAAACTCTACTGACTTGGTTGTCGTGCCGGAGTATAAACAGAAAATTTATTATTATCTTTATTTATTTATAAAATTTTTTTTTCTTTTTTTTAAACAAGCTTAAGCTTACAATTCCTTCCACCCAAGGTGCCTTCCTTAGGTTTAACTTCAGCGATTTCTCCTCCGCTTTGCTCTCAGTTATTACAAAATCAGTTATCTTTGCGTTAGATTTTGATAAGCTTCTGGCCTCCACTTCCCTACAGAATTCCTCACATGTGAATGTAGATGTAAAATACTGATTTAGTTCAGCAGCTATCTGAGAATGATCCTCTACAGTCAAACCATTGATATCCAACAATCTGAATCATCCCCTTCCTTTTAAAGTTTATATAAGAAAGATGTCTTTGCTGTTTTTCTTTGCATCCTTTTCCAAATATTTTTCATAATCTGCCTTTGCTTGCCTAATCTCTTTTGTGACTTGATTACAGACTAGATTCTATCTACCATAGGCATCTGTGTGTCCGTATAATTTATATGCGCCCCATTCATTTTTCTTCTCTGCCACAAATCTCATTAGTTCAACTGACATCCATTTAGGCCTAAATCAGGTTGTGATCTTGGAAGAAGAGTACTTAGGAAGGGTTTGTGAGAAAACCATTAAGCATGTTGGCTGTATGGTTAGGATTGTCAGGTATTCCGGTAGGTAAATGAACAATGTGTGCGAGGTCATTAGTAATTGCAAATTGAGTCTTTTGCAATTAGTAATAGTATTAGCCATAGCAAAGGCACACGATGAGAAAGCAAGCTTATACAAAGCTTATACAGTCCTGTCGTGGTCAAATATTCGGTGCAGGCTTTGGCGCGGTTAGCTGGAGCATTATCGTGATGGAGGTACCAGGTGTCCATTCTTGACTTTGGCCGCAGGTTCTTCATAGATCCAATGACTTTAGGCAGGCATTGTTCAGTATACCACTTAGCTGTGACTGTCTTCTGCGTGTCCAAAACGACACGTTCCACAATTCCACTCGATTTGAAAAATACAGCTATCATTTTCTTCTTTACAGATCGGGATTTTCTGACAATTACGGGTGTGTCGTCATCATCAAAGGCCCAAACTTTGTTTTGAGCCTTGGTCGGCAGATCGTAATAGTACAGCCAAGTCTCGTCACCTGTCACGATGTTGTTCACATACCGAGATTGTCCCTTATCAAACTTTTTTAACATCTCCCGGCACCAAGTCACACGTCGTGTCATCTGCTCTTCAGTCAGTTAATGCGGCACCCAGAGAGAACAAAGTTTCTTCACGTGCAAATGATCTTGCAGAATCGAACGAATTGCTGGTGCATTTAGGCCCAAAGTATTCTCTATCTGTCGGTAGGTCACTCGCCTGTTTTCGTCAAGCATTTTCCTCACAGCAGTAACGTTTTCCTCCGTAACTGACGTTCGTGGCCTTCCCGGCCTCTCAGAATCCTCCAGAGTGAAATTTCCCCTTTGGAATTCTCTATACCACCTGAATATCGTTGTACGATGTGGACAATCATCATCTAGTGCAAGAGTCATTTCTTCTAAGCACTGGTCTATGGTTAAACCACGCACGAAATTATACCGCAAAACTGTCCTTATCTCATTTCGTGACCACGATGCCATCGCAAGCACTTTACACTCTCACTACTAATGAATAACAGCCCATCGACTTGGCGCGGCGGCTACTATGCACGTATGAACATGTCTCAACATGCAGCAACAAGCAGCTTCCTGTAATTCATTGTTGCGTCATATTGCAAAACTTTCCTAGTACCCTTTGTATAGCATCAGCCAAAAAAAAAAAAAAACTTCATTACTGAAGTTTTGTGAACTTCAGTAATGACAATAATCAGGGTGAGTTACTTTTTTATTATTTTTTTTATGTAAACCCAAACACGAGAGGTATTTGAACCTATAGTACTTAGTACAGTGCTCGGTTTGGCGGTTGAGAAGACGATAGAAGATATATATGTTGACATTGGACTTGAACTTCTGCCTTGTGGCGGCATGTGTAAGGACTCTTTTGAAAGAGCAGGAATAATAGAAGCCAATTTAGAAGAACAATGCCCATGGATGTATCTGTAGAAAAGGCTTGCAGCAGAAACAGTACGTCAATGACACAGCGAGTGGGGAGAGACTGTTAGAGAGGCGTTATTAATTAATCTAACTGCCCTCTTCTGAATGGAATCAAGAAGCCTGAGAGAGGTTTTGGGGGCACCACCCCAGATGTTGGAACAATATTCAATGGCAGGGCAGATTTGCAATTTTTACAGAGTGAACAGCTGTTTGGAAGAAAAGTAACTCCTAGAGGGAGAGAGAAAACCTAGTTTTTTAAATGCAGAGGAAGCAATATTTGTAATGTGCTTGTGCCAAGAGAGACTAGAAGTCAGTATAATCCTCAAAAGAGAGATATCAACTTGACTAGAAATCAGAGTGTCACCAAAGATAAGCATAGGAACAGAAGAGTCCGTTTTGCGAGATATAAGACAAGACTGAGTTTTAGGATTGAAATCAACTATGTTGTCTTTCTCCCGATGGAGAATTACCTGGAGATCAGCATTTAAGGAATTGGTAGCAGATCTTCGAGAAGTTAAGCTGATTGAACAGGGCAAGGTTTCTAAAAATGGAAATTGGAATGCAAAGTGCTATCATCGGCAAAACTATGGATAGTATTTCCAGTCAATGCAAGAAGGTCATTAATATACAAGAGGAAAAGAGTGGGGGAAAGAACTGAAACTTGGGGGACACCGGCATTAGTGGAGAAGTTAGAAGACAAAGAGCCATCTACCATCACCCTGGGTGAGCGATCAGAGAGAAAACTGGATAACCAATTACTAAAAACAGTTGGCAAACCATAAGATGGAAGTGTGTTTAGAAGGCCTTTAAGCCAAACAGGACCAAAAGCCTTTGAGATGTCAAGAGCAACTGCTTGTGTTTCACAAAACTTTTCCATTGAATTAGATCATAGATGGGTAACATAAGCCAGAATATCACCAGTGGATCGACACTGACCGAATCCATACTGGATTCGGTACAATGTGTACTGACAAGATAGGAAGGGTTATGCTATTAGTTAAGAAACACACAAAATCCAAGGAAGTGAAGCCAGTCCACATTGGTCTTGGCGCATTTTGGTGGAACAGACTTCCATCCCTTGTTGTGGAAATTGATTGCCTAAAGAAAATTAAGGCTCAGCTGGACATTGAAGTGATTTTTTTTTTGACTGATGCTGCATAAGCTCTCTTTCTTGCATCATATGCCTCTAGTAATGCTAATGCTATGTTGGTTCATATCTGGTTGTGCATATAGTATGCATAGTGTTGGGGGAAAGGCGCCTCCTGTGGTTTCCCACATCTGCGCCATATGAAATCTGTGGACACAAACAGTATCACTGTGAAAGCCAGAAAAATATTTTGTGTTGTAAATGAAGTATTATGCTGGGTTCTGTTGTGTGTCCTGGCTTGTGCATTGAAGTTATACCCAGGATTACCAAAGTCCCACCATCATGAAGGTGCAAGCAGAGGATTTGGCTGTCACAGACCGTCCGGACTTCGCCGAATTTGGGTGTACTTGACTTGAGTTCACCCGAATATCAGTTCCATCAGTGTTTTAGATGTTAGCCAGTACAGCTTGTCTGGTATATCTGAGAAAATGACGAGGTCTAAGAAAATTAGGTCGATGGGCTTCTCCTCCCATGGAATTTGAATTTTTAGCATTGCAAATGGGCAGCACTAATCCCAGTTTAACTTACCAACTTTGTGCTACTTCACGGTTGTGTAAAATGAAAAGACCTGGAAGAGAGGTTGCAAACAGCATATGGTGTTTTGTCGATGATATACAGAATCTTTGCTAGCAGCGATAAAGAGGTGATTATCCTCTTGTTCAAGATCGTAATTAGACCGCATCTTCAGTATGTATACGGGTCTGGAGGCTTCACTTGAGAAAGGATGTAGATCTGTGGAACGAGTGCAGAGAATGGCTACCAGACTGGTGAAGGGAACGCATCTGCGGGGATATTTGATTGAGGTGTTTGAGGCCTTGAATGGATTGAGTAAGCTAAATATCTATGGCAGTATTCCTTTTTTTAAGATCACACACACTGTCGGTATAGAGTGTTGTGTTTCTTCTGTGCCGCTGGCTTCGTATTCGTTGTAGAAGTACAGTGACATACGGATTGTCGATCGTATTTTCAGTTTGTTGTGATCAAACGGGTTCTAATTTTGAGTGATTTGACTGTGGAAGAATTTCCTTAGGTGTGATTAATAGTTTCGAGGTGAAATTATTAATATTAAGCTTTTGTGATACAAATACAGCTATCTGGTTGAGTGAGTGTGGTTTACCACATTGGCAGAGCCAATATGGCTGCCATGTGGTAACGATCGTCGGCGGCGGATCCGTAGTTTTGGCGGGAAACGTAAATCACGTTTCTTATTATTTTTATTTTATTTTATTTTTTATTTTTTATTTATTTTTTTTTATTTATTTTATATTATTTATTAATTATTTATTTATTATTATTATTTATTTATTTATTTATTTTTTTTTTTATTTATTTTATATTATTTATTAATTATTTATTTATTATTATTATTTTTTATTTATTTATTTATTTTATTTTTATTTATTTTTATTTTATATATATATATTTTTTTTTCGGCCCTCCCTGGGAAGCTCAGGCTAACCCCAGGGTCGGCCAGCCAGAGTTCTCTTTCCACATACCTGGTCCGGCTCCCAGTGCCAGTGACGGTAACTAGCAGTCTGTGGTGTTCCACAGACCCTAGGCTAAGCGGCCAGATGAACAACATAACCCGCACTAAGCAAACATGAACACACACTAACATATGATATCTGGCCTTGACAGTACTGTACTGTCTTACTTCACAAGAGATTCAAATGCGGAGTTGTGCGAAAGCACCGGTGCCGCTTGTCAAAAAACACTGTGTCACTATGTAAGTACAAATAATATTGTTGCTTTGAACCTAAAAGGAACAGTTCAAGAACACAGGATTTAGAAGTTGGAATTATTGAAATACTGTAGTTGTTATTACTAATACATTTGGAAGTTGCTTATTTAATACTACTAATATTAATCTATTTGTGAGTTTTTGATATTAAAGAATTATGGAAGATAGAAATCCTAATGGTAAACGGTCTTTAGACAGATCCAGCGGGGAGGGAGAGGATACTTCACCCCTACTCCCATCTAAAATTCCTCAATCTCATGGCGATATACGAAGGTTAGGTGAGTTCGTATATTCTAAAAGTATTGGTCACGAGCAGTTAAGACCCGCGGCTCAGTTGGTACGAGAGCAGAGCACAGGTGGTGAGTTAATTGGGATTGGGTCTATTCCCACCCCTATTTTGAATACTGATTCAAGTACAATGACTGATGAATGTGAAAATTATGCGAGTATAATAACTGATGAGTGCGATAATATTCAAGATGCGTCCTCTGTATATGCGGTCATTTCTAAAATGCGAAAAGATATCACAAGTTTTCTTTTCGGAGAGGCTAATAAGGTGACTAAAAAAATGGGGATATCATTATGGACAAATGGTGTAATTTGGAGACTATAACAACTGCATTATTGATAGAAAATGAGAGATTAAAAGCCATTAATGAGGAAATTGATAAAAGAGCCCAATTGCTACAAACAGTGTTAAAAACTTTATCTGTGGTCTATGGTAAACACATTGAATAGGATGAAGGGAAGAACATACAAAAGTCAGATGTAGATACAGATGAGTTTCTGACGGATAGGTTACATACACAAGAGCCTGTGCGTACCTATGCTGATACTGTGAGGGGTACTATTGAGAAGGGTGTTTCTTCTAGTGATATTATTAAATCATCTAATAATGTTCTAATAATTAGAGCTTCAGATACTAGTGACTTGAAAACAAGTTCTGATGTGAAAAATGTAGTTACTACAACTCTTAAAAATGATTTGAAGAATGTAAAAGTGAAATCTTTGCGACTTGTTCGCAATCGAGGAGTGGTTGTGGAAACAGCTACGAAATCAGATTTGGACTGCTTAACTTCTACGGCAGCGTTTTCCGAAGCTGGAGTGATCACTGGCGTTCCTCGTAAAGGTAATCCATCAGTCATAATTTATGATGTCCCACGGGATCTTTCAAAGGACGATATTGTGGATAATCTCTATAACAAGAACTTGATAGATTACGGTTTCACATTGGAAGAAGTGAAGCAACAAACAGTTTTTCGTTTTACTACTCAGGCCAGGTCGTCATCGCTAGTTCATTGGGTTGTTAGCTTTGGGGCGCTTTTAACTCTCTATGGTGGCAGAGTGCTCTCGAACGGTTACGATCAGCTGGATGCTCTCAGCAACTATACCACCTATTCAAAAGCTATTTCAGTAATCGTCACATTTTAGTGAAATCTAAATTTCAGGAGGTGTCTAGAGAAGTTTCACGAGGGTGTCCCCAGGGGTCTATCCTAGGGCCTCTTATATGGAATATGGTATTGCAGGATTGGATTTCCCGTAGTTTCAGTGGTACCAAAATCATCGCTTATGCCGACGATCTTACTATCCTAATTCATGGTTCATCTAGATCTGCTATCGAAAGTAATGCCAATGATGTCTTACAAAATTTATTCCAATGGACAGTGGATAATAAATTGACAATAAGTTCGTCCAAGACTAAAATGATGATCTTTGGATCACATTTAAACCCTCAACGACCCCCTTTAATGAAGATTAATAATAACAGGATTCCACTTGTCTCTGAAACTAAATTACTTGGGATTACAATCGACTCAAAGCTTAATTTTGTCTCTCATTTAAATAATGTAACAACAAAGATCAGAAGATTCACTGGTGCTATTGTAAAAATTTCTCGTTCAGACTGGGAACTTTATAGACGTACCATGAGAATCTATTATAACGCCGTATTCCTTCCTATGGCTACTTATGCTGCAGGGGTATGGTTTCACAGGCTTAGAACTGTTAAATTTCGATTGAAGTTGGCTACTATCCAACGCACAATATTATTATGTATGTTAAGAGCTTGTCGAACTGTTTCAACTTCTGCACTGCAGGTTCTTGCAGGTGTATTGCCATTGGACCTTCACGTAGCTTACAGAGGTCTTTGTTATAGGTTAAAAAACCAACTATCAACTGAATTTATGGGTTCTGAATATTAATTCAGATATTAAGCAAGAACGTAATCGTTTGTGGAATGAAATGATAAATCTGTGGCAGACCCGCTGGGATACGTCATCTGTCGGATCTGTTAGATCTGCTAGGACTTTTTCCCTGAGGTGACCTTTTGTGTAAAGTAGAAACTATGTATAAATATAGTGCAAATGCATCAGAAATACATAGCTATATCTGAATAAATCAGAATATTGGTAAAACGGCATCGTTTTAAGTTATATCTCATATTGTGAATACCTTCACAACGAGTTGCCATGATATTGCACTACTTCGAATAAGTAACGCTTCACCTATGGAGAAGGCTAATGTTACTTATTCTCAGATGGATACCACCACCCAGACGGCACCGTTTCAGGGCTATTTGGCCCTTCTTCGGCGAGTGATGCAATGATAAATTCGTATAAAATAATGATAAAATAATGTAACAACAAAGATCAGAAGATTCACTGGTGCTATTGTAAAAATTTCTCGTTCAGACTGGGAACTTTATAGACGTACCATGAGAATCTATTATAACGCCGTATTCCTTCCTATGGCTACTTATGCTGCAGGGGTATGGTTTCACAGGCTTAGAACTGTTAAATTTCGATTGAAGTTGGCTACTATCCAACGCACAATATTATTATGTATGTTAAGAGCTTGTCGAACTGTTTCAACTTCTGCACTGCAGGTTCTTGCAGGTGTATTGCCATTGGACCTTCACGTAGCTTACAGAGGTCTTTGTTATAGGTTAAAAAACCAACTATCAACTGAATTTATGGGTTCTGAATATTAATTCAGATATTAAGCAAGAACGTAATCGTTTGTGGAATGAAATGATAAATCTGTGGCAGACCCGCTGGGATACGTCATCTGTCGGATCTGTTAGATCTGCTAGGACTTTTTCCCTGAGGTGACCTTTTGTGTAAAGTAGAAACTATGTATAAATATAGTGCAAATGCATCAGAAATACATAGCTATATCTGAATAAATCAGAATATTGGTAAAACGGCATCGTTTTAAGTTATATCTCATATTGTGAATACCTTCACAACGAGTTGCCATGATATTGCACTACTTCGAATAAGTAACGCTTCACCTATGGAGAAGGCTAATGTTACTTATTCTCAGATGGATACCACCACCCAGACGGCACCGTTTCAGGGCTATTTGGCCCTTCTTCGGCGAGTGATGCAATGATGGCAAAACAGTTATGAAGTAACTCCACAATATGAGAGATGCCTGATGGTGTATCATGTATTTAGACTCAAGCGTTTAGGGCATAAGCCTCAAGCTATGAAGGAGTCTAGACTATGTATAAATATAGTGCAAATGCATCAGAAATACATAGCTATATCTGAATAAATCAGAATATTGGTAAAACGGCATCGTTTTAGGTTATCATTGCATCACTCGGGTACCTACCCACCCACCGAAGAAGGGCCAAATAGCCCTGAAACGGTGCCGTCTGGGTGGTGGTATCCATCTGAGAATAAGTAACATTAGCCTTCTCCATAGGTGAAGCGTTACTTATTCGAAGTAGTGCAATATCATGGCAACTCGTTGTGAAGGTATTCACAATATGAGATATAACTTAAAACGATGCCGTTTTACCAATATTCTGATTTATTCAGATATAACTATGTATTTCTGATGCATTTGCACTATATTTATACATAGTCTAGACTCCTTCATAGCTTGAGGCTTATGCCCTAAACGCTTGAGTAAAGTAGAAACCTGTTTGCTTCTCTTTAGACTTATATACATCCTTCCTCTTAACGGGACATGGATCTCTTAACGAAAAACTATGTCGTTTTGATCTTTCTAGAACGGAAGCTTGTCAATGCGGGGAAAATGAAAATTGGAGCCACATTTTATTTGAATGTCCGCTGTATAATGACTTTAGAGATGTTCTTCGTTCATCAGTTTCTACACTCTCTCATGGGCATGAAACTTTGCTGGTGGGAGACAAGAATTCTTATGTTGCTCTTCAGCAGTTTGCATCTGATGTTTTCACAAGAAGAAGAATTAGTTATACGGCTACGAATAATTCTACTCCTTTGTCTGGTGGAGCTGCTCAATAGGGAGCAACATTGCCTAAATTTATTATTATTATTATTATTATTATTTTATATTATTTTATTTATTATTATTTATTTATTATTATTATTTTTATTTATTTATTTATTATTTTTTTATATATGTATATGTATATATATATTTTTTTTTCTTTATTTATTATATATATATGTATATATATATGTGTGTGTGTGTATATATATATATATATATTTTTTTTTTTTTTTTAACACCACGGGGAAATTCTTTTTTTTTTTTCTTTTTTTTTTTTTTTCTTTTTTTTTTTTTTTCTCTCCTCTGGAGTGGGCCCCCAGAGGAATCTGGCCCATCTTTTGCCAACATCAGGTGGGTCAGAGTCTCGAATTGAGATAGTGCGAGCTCCATTGAGACTGGCCCACCTTCCCGTGGTGTGGACGAGTACCCAATCATCTGTCCAGGTGACTGATGATTCTGGGTAGCCAAGCGGTCAGACACAACAACAGAACACACACATAATACACACAGAATACACACAAACATACACTACTTATTTCTGGCCCTTCTACAGTGGTACTGTTCTTCACAGAGATACGAGGCGGAGATGAACTGATGTTCTAGGTGCCGCCCATTACAAAAACACATGTCCACACACACACACACTTTTATTTTGTTTTATTTTTTGGTTGGTGTTGTTGAAGCTTACTTTGTTGCATGATTTGCCACTACTAATGCTAATACAATTAGTGTGTGGTGTGCAGCTGAAGGGAACTCCCTATCAAGAAAGAACAGTTCATAAAGAGTAGTTTTAAGAACAACAATTCAATAAACTTCGGTTAATTAGAAGTTCTGAGTAAGCATTCCTCTTCCCATAACAACCAAACTGTATAAAGTGTACGGTCAATTGTAGCCTTGGATACCGGAAACTTTTGATAGTGTAAACAGCGACAGAAAATTCACGCAAAAATGCAAATGAAAAGTTCGTTGTCTTCTCGTTGATTGCAGGATCGATAAGAATCCACATAAATAAATAAAAAAAAAAAAAACACTTCTTCAACAGGAAAGGGAGTTTTTTGATTTTTAACGAGCAAGCAATCAACTGCAGTTCATAGCTGCTTACAATTGCAGTTGATTGGAAAATGGAACTGAACTGCATTACATTTATTTTTTCTTGACGAGATCTCTCAAACACCCAAACACCTAATCAGTTCGGTTCCCCACAATATTTGGAGAGAATAGTGCTGTTCTGAGATCAAAACGCAACCTTGAGGGAGAATATCAAAATATTAGAGGTTGTTTGTGAGAAACACAAGTTCACTCAGAACTTTGCTAGACGAACAACACGACTTTGCGGGAAAAAAAATTTCACTCCTTTGCGTCAGTCCGAATAACTCGCCTGCAGAGTAAAGAAAGGGCATAATCGTTTTTGCTTAATTCACTGGTTTCAAATGCTATTGCGTTCAACCCAGTGTGGGCAGAGCAATGATTATAAACACTGCTGCATTCCAGCACTATACGGAGAGAACAGACATGATAGGTGGGACATAGTGTGTTTGTTAAGCAGTGCCAGTGGCTTCCTACAAAACCGCATCGTGGTACTGAAGATGTAAGATTCTGCAAATCTAGATGAGCGTGACTTGTGTTGGGTACGGTAAGCTATGTGTGGGTGTATTGTTTGTGTTCTTCTTCTGGCCTGTTAGTTACGGGGAGGTGCGATCACCAAGGAAGGCACCTACCAGCATCCATCGACGGCACGAAGAGCCGCCCATGAATGAATAAGAACGTCTGACGAGAAGGGGAATACCAAGAGAGTTGTCCCTGAGGAGAGTAGGAGCTAGGAAAACTTGTAGAGGTGGGAAGAAAAAATGAGGAGTTATGATCTTAGTGATGAAACACATGGTTGTTGCTGTAAGGTTTTAGGCATGTAAGCAACCAAGGCCATTTTACGCCGTATGTAATAAGTCTGTAAGTTGCGTGTGCGTTCGTTGGTCGCTTTGCAATTTACTGAAAGAAAAATTCGAAATTCCAGGAGAAAAAAATTCTATCCTCCTAAGGCCACGCTGTGGAAAGAGACCCATAAAAATTTCATTGCCGGGATTCAGACTCAAGTCTTTTCCACACGGAGTGGGGTGGCCAGTGATTATACCAACTGTACTACCCATCAGGGGAAAGCACGTAGAAACTAGGTCACCTCAATCAGTTGATGGGAAAGACGTACTCAAAAAACAAAAATGTAGGAGTAGGATTATAAACTTCTATGTGAATTTACTTAAAAGATATAATTGCCATCAACTAGAAAGGGAAGAGCTCTTGATGTATAAAGGTGATTACATTTGTTTGAGACGGTTTTTAAATTTTATACAGTGGATATCATCATTATATCAACTGATGTTGCTACCAACAGAAAATTCCAAATGATTCAAGGATGTTATTGTAGAAGCCACAAGGCTTTTTATACCGATTCAGAGGTGCAGTTGAAGGCTAAGACCTAAGTTGATGTCCTAGGAACTGATCAGACTCGAGGCATCGAAGAGATATATGGAATGCATATAAATGGAACGCATCGAAAACACGGAAACACGAAAACAAGGCCTCCAGACCCGTAGGCAGTATTCAAGGTATAGCCTGACCATTGCCTTATACAAAGGGAGAATAACTCCCCTTCCGAGCAGTGCAGACGGTCTGTAGACGGAATGCGAAGAGATATCAGGTGATACAGAATACTACAATAGTTATACAGTACTCTGCAATCAGATCGGAATGGAGGTCAGGGGAGCTAAGGGTCAGGATTAGCATTAAAATTAGTAGAGGACTTTGACGCAAGAATGCAAGCTTATACAGCATCAGCCAAGAAAAAAAAAAAAACACTTTTCATTTTACCCACCCATTCGCTCCAGAGGTTTGTTCAGTTCTTCCTTGAATTTATTTAGGTTATCAAATTCCATAACGGCAGATGGAAGTTTGTCCATCAATCAATTACCCGCTGGCTAAAGGCAAATTTCCGCACGTCTATTCTATAAACATATTCGATTTGAGTTTATGTCCCTTCAGGTTTATAATCTGAAAAAGAGGGCGCCTCCGTAGCCAGGTGGGCAGGAGCAGCAGTGCGTAGCACACGCTTCTTGATTAGACCGGAGTTCGAGTCCGTGACCACCAAATACGGAAGATGCGGAAAGGTCAGGGAATGACCACCACATAACCCGGAGCAATATGGCCTTAGTTGCTAATGCTCCTAAAAACCAAATAACAACAACAACTGAAAAAGAGGAAGAATCCCATCAGCATCGAGCCTGCTCAAACCATTCAGGGCCTTATACACCTCAACCAGATCACCTCGCAGTGTCTCCAGACGCTGCAATTTGCAGTAATTAAGCCTTTCTTCGAAGAGCACCCCTTTGTTGCCCTTCTCTGTACCCGTTCTAGCAACCCTACATCCTTCCTAAAATGAGGCCTCCAGACCCGTAGGCAGTATTCAAGGTATAGCCTGACCATTGCCTTATACAAAGGGAGAATAACTCCCCTTATGCCTTCTAGCAAAGTTCCTCTATGTATTATTGACAATAGCGCATGAGCTGCTCTGGCAGCCTGTCTGGACTGCTCAGAAAACTTCATACTTAACTACAGAATTATTCCCAGCACGTTTTCATTCTCTAGTGCCCTTAGTGTAGTACAATGCAGTTGGTATATTTCTCTGCGTTTACTATCTCCATATGAAGTACTTTGCATTTGGACACTGCTCATCGTGGCCTAATGTTTTTAGTGGAGTCCCTCAGGGTTTACTATTGGGTCCATTGTTGTTTTCTGTATTTATAAATGATATTGATGATGGTATATCCAGCTTAATGTCCAAGTTTGCAGACGATACGAAGGTTGGCAGGGTTGTTAAGGACACTAATGACAGTACACTGCTGCAACAGGATCTAGAAAAGTTGAGCAGATGGGCTGAGAGGTGGCAAATGAAGTTTAACATTGACAAAGGTAAAGTACTACATATGGGAAGCAGCAATCCAGAGTGACGTATCAACTCTGTGGTACCACACTGACAGTGGTAGAGAACGAAAAGGACCTGGGGGTAATTGTGCAGGCAAATATGAAGTTTTCCGAGCAGTGCAGACGGTAACAAGAGTAGCTCATAGTGTGTTGCCAATGATATACAGGAATTTTTCTAGCAGGGATAAGGAGGTGATTATCCCCTTATATAAGGCAATAGTCAGGCCACACCTTGAGTATTGTATACAGGTCTGGAGGCCTCATTTTAAGAAGGATGTAGAGCTCTTGGAACGAGTACAGAGAAGGGCAACAAGATTAGTGAATGGAACAAAGGGTTGCTTTTACCAAGAAAGGCTTAATTTCTGCGAATTGCAGCATCTGGAGAGTAGGCACATGCGAGGTGATCTGATTGAGGTGCATAAAGCCTTGAGTGGTTTTAGCATGCTCAATGCTGATGGAATTCTACCTCTTACTCAGAATAATCATTTGAGAGGACATAAATTCAAATTGAGGAAAGACAGATGTTGGATAGATGTGCGGAAGTTTGCCTTTAGCCAGCGGGTGGTTGGTTGGTGGAACAGACTTCCATCCTCTGTTGTGGAAGTTGATAGCCTAAATAAATTTAAGACTGAGCTGGACAGGTATTTAGAAACAACGGAGGGGCGAAATTGGTGCGTGTTTTTTTTTCTTTTTGGCTGAGCTGCATAAACTTGCTTTGTGGAATCATATGCCTCTACTAATACTAATTTGTCGATGTTAAACTTCAGTTGCCACTTCTCAGCCCATCTGCCCAAATTTTTTATCTCCTGTTGCAGTAACACACTGCCATTACTGCCATTAACAACCCTGCCAACCTTTGTATCATCTTCAAACTTCGACATTACACCTAATATACAATTGATCAATATACAAAACAATAATGAATCCAAAACGAACCCTGGGAAGCTCCAGCGTTTAGTGTTATGTGCATTGGGGACTAATGTTCGGTGTTGGGCTCTTTGTGGACTAATGTCATTAGTCCAGAACGTGGAATAATAACATTATTATTCTATTCACACCTGAATTACTCCGATGAGCCAGAACATTATGACCAGCGAGCCTTTATACAAATCGAAGCAACTGTAGGTGAACTACAGCGCGGGTCGGGGCGCGGTTTTTACTCTTGTTCTTCAGATGGGGAAGCTAGCAGACCTAAGCGAGTTTGACAAATGCCAAATTGTAATGGTCAGACGACTGGGTCAGAGCATATCTGAAGCGGCACAGCTGGTGGGATTCTCACGGTCAGCCATGGTTAGTACCTACCGAAACCCACCAACCGCTGGCAAGGTATTGGATGACCACTGCTCATACATGCTCGAAGGCTCTTCCAGATGGTACGTAGCAACAGAAGGACGACTATGGCCAAACTCGCTGGTAATTGGAATGCTGGTGACGGGAGTAATGTGTCACAACACACAGTACATCGAACCCTGCTGAAAATGGGACTGCTTAGCCACAGGCTGCTCTGAGTGCCCATGTTAACCCTGGTTCACCGGCAACAGCGCTTACAATGGGTACGCGAGCATCGAAACTGGACATTGAATGATGAATCATTTTCCTGTTGCACCATGTGCACAGCCAATTACGTGTGCGTTGTTTACTTGGTGAAGTTATTGTGCCTGAATGCACCGTCGGACGAAAAAATGTCGGTGGCGGCAGTGTCATGCTTTGTGCGATGTTCTGCCGGTGTATCCTCAGTCATCCATGTGCCGGGCACTCTGTCGTCTACCACCTACCTAAACTTTGTTCAGGGCCTCTTCCTGAGGAAGAAAACCACGCCACAACCTCAGAATCAGACTCAACCAGACAACAATACGTCCTAACGACCCATGTGAAGACCACTACTTGCTTCAGCATAATAGCTATACCTATATCTAAACTTTGCTCAGGGCCTCTTCCTGAAGTAGAAAACCACACCACAACCTCAGAATCACACTCAACAAGACAACAATACATCCTAACGACCCATGTCAAGACCACTACTTGCTTCACCGTACTGCAATCCTCGTGAAGACTTTCAATCTGCACAATAAACGTGCCTTTACAATGCAACCTCAACATCACGTTCATCTACCATGACTGTCGCTCCGACATCGCCTCCCACTAAGTTGACTCCCACTGAAATGACTTCACTATCTGGACAGAACTTGTCTGTCCCAGGATTGACATTACCCGGATTTGACCCTTTCGGATTGACTCTACCAAATATGACTTCATGCAGCTCACTACTGAAATGACTCCACCACCTGGATGGGACCTGTCTGTCCCTGGATTGACACTACTCGAATTTGACCTCGAACTGGACTCTTCCAACTATGACTTCATGCAGCATTGCTGCCAATGCAATGTGGCGATACTGAAACCGTGTTCCTTTGCCCGGCCCTCTTTTTCCCTTTTCCACAGGTGGGGGTAGGTGACGTTCCCCTTGTATTCTCCTTCCCCGCTGTCCCCCCTTTCCTTCTGGTGGGCATGGGCCTGCCTCACTGATTTTGCAACCCTATACTTATGTCTCCCACCCCCCAGCTTTCAGTCTCCCCTCCCACTCCCAGCCTTCAGTCTTCCCTCCCCCTCAAGCTTTCCAACTAGCGTTCATCCCAGGTCAAAATTATCCTAGCCCTACACCCAAAATTCTTAATTCCACACTGTATAACTTAAAACTCCTTTGGCCTGACCCGACCTCTAGCGCTCCCCCCCCTTTTTTTAGGTCCAAGCCACTGAAATCTCAGGAAACTAGGTGGCAGGACCTGCCAGACTACTTATTTAAAAATACCGATGTACCAGCCTGCTGCCACGGGGCTTAGTTCTGAGCAACGTTGGGCCTCAGTAGGGGTTCAGCAGCTAAATGGCCAGATGAACAACGATACATGACACTACACCCAACAATATCCATACACTCTTAAATCTCTGGCATTTACAGCGTACTGTAACACACGACAATGTAGAATACGGGGAGATGGGGGAAACCCCTAGTGCCGTTAGATCCTAAACACACTTTACAGTTTACCTAAACATCATTGCTGACCAGGTGACCCCTTTCGTGACAATGGTCTTTCCCTCTGGCGGTGCCGTCTTTCAGCAGGATAATGCCCCATGCCACACCGCCGGGATTGTTCGAGATTAGTTCCCAGAACATGAGGAAGACTTCCAGGTATTGCCCTGGCCTCCAAATTCCCCAGACATCAATCCATCGAGCATCTGTAGTTTGTGTTAGAACATCAACTTTGATATGCGACATCTCAACTACGGACCTTACAGGAGTTAAAAGATCTGCTGTTTATGTGTTGGTACCAGATACCACAAGACACATTTATAAATCTTGTAGCGTCCATGCCTCACTGGGTACGAGCTGTTTTGGCTACACGTGGAGGACCAACATCGTATTAGGTAGGTGGTCATAATGTTTTGCTCATCGGTGTAAATTGTAAGGCGACACAGAAGCCTGTGGAATATATAACCTAGTCTGTAATCAAATCCCACAGGAAGTTAAGCAAGCGAAGGCAGATTACAAGAAATATTTGGCAAACGATTGAAAGGAAAACAGCAAAGCCTTCTTTACTTATGTAAACTCTAGAATGAATAACGAAGACTATCCTCCTTGAACACATTCGTTCGACTGTTGATGATACTGCCCACGTAGCTAACAAACTGAAGGAGTATTTTGCATCTCCATTCACACATGAGGAATTCTATAGAGAAGTACAGGCCACTGGTGTATTCAATTTTAACCAGGAGTTAATTGATTTTGTAATAACTGAGAGGAAAGTGCAAGAAAAATTGTTGAAGTTAAAAATAAGAAAGGCACCTGGAATGAATGGGATCCATTCAGTTATATTAAGGAAGGTAGCAGAGGTAGTAGGCAAACCTTTAGCCATAATTAATTGAGTATGTTTAGATAGGTGGTGGATAGACAGTGGAGGTTCCCGACGGACTGGAGGGGTGCAAATATATCCTCAATTAACAAATGGATATCAACGGGTGACACGAGTAATTACAGACCTGTTAGTTTAACTTCTGTTCTGGGGAAAGTAATGGAGTCACTGATTCGAAAAGCTATGTAGGATCATCTATACAAGACTGCGGTTATAGTACAGACACAGCATGGGTTTGTAAAGGAAATCTTGCCTGACCAAATTGATTGGATACTACGAATTGGCCACAAAGGATTAGGATGCAAAAAATAATTTTGATATCATATACTTGAATTGCAGGAAAGCTTTTGATACTGTTGCACATGGAAGACTGCTGTACAAATTGGAGTGGTATGGCATTTAGCGAAGTTTGCTGCTGTGAACGCGAGGACTGTTGAGGGGGAGAATATAGAGGCTGGTAATCAATGAATAATGCTGATCGTGGACAAATGTTATTAGAGCAGCCCCCCCCAGATTTCGGTTTTGGGACTCTTGTTGTTTTCTATATTTTTTAATGATATTGAAGAAGGAATTGTATTGGAATACCATACGATACAAAGTTTGTATGTGTTGTTAATGATAGTAACCACGGTATGCACCTGCAACAGGATCTAGTAAAGCGCAGATCGGCTTAGAGGTGACAACTGACGTTTAAAATTTGCAAATGCACAGTACTGGATTTGGATAGCGGTATCCCCAGAGTAGCATACCAACTGGGAGATATGACACTCAGGGTAGTGGAGAATAAAAAAGATCTTGCTTAATTGTACCTTCAGATATGAAGTTTTCAGAGTTACAAACTGCTAGAGTAGATCATGGGGTTTTGTCAATGATATGTAGAGGAACCTTGCTAGCAGGGATGATTATCCCTTTGTTTTAGGCACTGGTGAGGACTCATCTTGAGTACTGCATAAAAGTTTGGAGGCTCAATTTTAGGAAAGATGGAAAGCTGCTGGAGAGGGTACAGGGTCAGGCAAAGAGGTTGGTGAGGGGTACACAGGTGTGCTCCTACCAAGACAGGCAGATTAAATTGCAGTGTCTGTAAATTGCAATGTCTTGAGACTACGCGACTGATTGAGGTGTTTAAGGCTTTGAATGAGCAAGATCAATGCTAAAGAGATCCTTCCTCTTGCTCAGATTATGCATTTGAGAGAGCATAAATTCATAGTGCGAAAAGACAGTTGCAGGATAGATATTCGGAAATTTGCCTTCAACCAGTGGGTGATTGGTGGAACAAACTTCCATGTGTCATTTTGGAATTTGAGTGAAAGTTGATAGATTAAATTCGAGGTAGAACTGTAGAAACTTAAATAAATTCGAGGTAGAGCTATAGAAACCTTTGGAGCAGATGGCGAGGTGAATGGGCAGCTTTTTTTTTTTTGTTGTTGTTGTTGATGCTATATAATCTTGGTCACTTGCACCACATGCCGCTACTAATGCTAATCTGCAAACTTCGGTTTTTTATTTATTATTTTTTTAAATTTTAATTTATTTTTCATTTATTTATTTGTTATTTTTATTTTATTTATTTATTTTTTATTATTCTCCCTCTTGGAAGTTTTTTTTTTTTCTTGCAAGCATTGTCCTATTGTTGGGCAGATGTGGGACTGATTACTCCGAGGGGGAGGGGTGCTGGCTTCCAGGTGTGGGCAGCCTGGGAGCAGGATTGCTGGCATCCACTAGTCTTTGCCATACCACTGGTCGGTGCGGGATATTAGTGCTGAATTGCAGAGACTTTTTAGTAGACCCAGGCTTGGCTCAATGTGCCAGGGATGTGCACCAGGTGGCATTTACCCATGTGGTGGCTGCTACTTAGTGGCAAAGTAGCCTGATGTTACGTTACACTAACACTTTCTGCGCGGGTAGCAGAGTTGTATCATCACTGTCCTCCCCACACTGGGTGGAAAAGGCCCGGGTTCGAATCGCATCGATGAAGCGAGGAACTTTAATGGGCTTTTTTCACTCCGTGGCTGAGTTAGTCGGTCTCAGGCGTAGATAGCAAGGTTTTTTTTTTCCGTCCAGCTAACAGGCAAATCGGCCAGAGAACACACGCAATTTACAGACAAAATACTTATATGGGTATATATTAGAAATATGGGTGGCCCTAATACAATATTTTGATTTTTGATTACACTAACACTACTTACACTTATTCTTCCAGGCATAGTTTAAGATTATTTTTTTCCCACAGAATACACATGTGGATATGGACGTAAGTCTAGGTGCCACCCTGCGACAAGAATACACATAAGTAAGTAATCTGCAAACTTGGACATTAAGGCTGATATGCATTTATCATTGATAAATGCAGAAAGCAAAAATTGGCCCTACACTAAACTCTGAGGGACTCCACTAATAATCCCTTTATACCTAGCAGTTGGTAGAATTACCATCTCCCACACTGGGTGAAATAGACCTGAGTTCGAGTCCCGTCGATGAAGTGAGGAATTTTTATATGCCTTTTTCACAACGTGGATGAGTTAGTCGGTCTCAGTCGAGGTTATTATGGATTTTTCTCCTAAAAATTCCAGTTTTCCGTGAAGTTAAACAAAAATTCAACCACATAACAGATACAATTTACAGACTGCAAATGGGATATGGCCTTAGTCGTTGATGCTCCTAAAACTACTACCACAGCAGTTATCCATAGCAGCAAGTTACCCTTAAAGTCACACTGCTCAAATCTGTACAGGAATTTTTATGCGCAAAAAGTTTATTTTATTACAAATATATTTTGCATGACCTCATCCTCCTTATCAAAGCTGATTATAGAACTCAGCTTGAGCAAATTGCCTTCCCTGCCTTAACGATCCTCCAAAATTGGGCAAAAAATCACGTTAGTCATCTCTGGGGAAAAACGAAGACTGTCCTTCTCAAAGGATCCTTGGACATAAGAAGACCGCCCCAAATTAAAATCTCTGTGCAGACGTTGCAACTCAAAACAGAACTAAAATATCTAGGAGTAACCTTCGACTCCCGATTAACATTCTTACCTCATCTTAATTACCTCTCCAACAAAATACGTTGTTATACTGCCATGATCGTAAGAATTATCAGAACAGACTGGGGTTTGAAGAGGAGGACTCTCATGCTACTTTACAAAATCATCTTCTTACCAGCTGTGTGCTATGGTGCAGCCATACGGTTCCCTCGTTCCATCATTGCATGTAATAAAGCAAAGCTACATACAATTCAACGCAATATCCTACTCACCCTGACTAGAGCTTGCCGTACAGTCAGTAATCCTGCCCTGCAGGTCTGGACCTGGAGGTTATTCGTCGCGGCCTTGCATACCGCATAAAGAGAGGAATTCCCACCACCATTCTGGATATAACACTGGATCTAGCTAATGATCCAAAAAACGAAATGAAACAGATTCACTTTAAGCTCTTCCAGCATTGGCAAAGATCTTGGGAGCAATCAGCCAAAGGTGAAACAACTAAAAGATTTCTTTCACAAGTTATGATAACTGCACCAAAACCTCCTCCGTGGTACTCACCAGGCCTTCACGTCTCGTTCTTCCTCACTGGTCATGGATCATTTCGGGCCAAGCTGCATGCCCTGGGTCTCACCGATTCTCCTCTCTGCACATGCGGTGACAATGAAGACTCGATTCACCTCATGTATAATTGCCCTCTTTATGATTTACCCAGAAGTCTCCTAATTACCAGAACTGGAAATATACCCAGTGGGCAGGAACATCTCTACATAATTGACGAAACCAACTACAAAGCCTTCACTACTTTTGCCCAAACTGCATTTGAAATGCGTCAAATTCACCTACAGCAAACTGTTCAGTGCACACCCATCTTATAATGAACCCAAAACTCAATTCACAGAACATATCCTGAATGGAATCAAAGAAAACACCAACAAGATATTGATCTTTATCCTGACCTTACAGGAATCTCTCGACGAGCACAAAGGAAGCTATCTGACAAACCCACCAACCCAAAAAGGACTTTTCTACAATAGACACAAGAACTCCAGGCAATCCTTGAGCTTCATGAATCCCTGTGCCTCCTCTCATCCCCTAAGAGAAGATTATCCAAGTCCTCTACCCAGTGTGGGACACTGCTCATTGCCTACAAGTCACCCTTGGCTGAAGAAGATTAAATTGCTGACACTGGGCTCTTGCCCAATGTGGGACCCACTCACTTGCTGACACCTCTTCTCTTCGAGGTGTAGTACAATATCTGATTTTCCTACTTGTGTAGGAACTCACATAAATACTCCTCTGGGAGTGGGACTGGCATTTGACTTATCAAATGCAGGGTCATGCTATTAGGCAATCTGACTTTGTGGGTCAATTGACCTCACAATCTTTTCTCTTCTTCCTGAGGTAGGGTGGGCTCCCCCCAAAGGGAGGAGCCCACCCTACCTCGCCCTCTTTCTTTTGCTTACCTTCTTTCTTCTCATCAACCTTTCACCCCTTCTATTTCAAAAAAAAAAAAAAAATATATTTTTTATTTATTTATTTATTTTATTTTATTTATTTATTTTTTTTGGCCCTCCCTGGGAAGCTCAGGCTAACCCCAGGGTCGGCCAGCCAGAGTTCTCTTCCCACTTACCTGCTCCGGCTCCCAGTGCCAGTGACGGTAACTAGCGGTCTGTGGTGTTCCACAGACCCTAGGCTAAGCGGCCAGATGAACAAATAACCCGCACTAAGCAAACATGAACATACACTAACATATGCTATCTTCACAAGAGATTCAAATGCGAAGTTGTGCGAAAGCACCGGTGCCGCTTGTCAAAAAACACCATGTCACTATGTCACTAGTTCCTTTGTGACCACATCGTAGTATCCAATCAGATTGGACAGTCAAAATTTTCCCTAACACTCATGCTGTGTCTGAAATATAATTGCCGCCTGTTTTTAGACGTTTCTGCATTTTTTATTTTACCAGTGAATCCATTATTTTCTCTGGAAGAGAAGTTAATATAACAGGTGTCTACTTACTGGTGTGAAGGTTTGTTTGTCACTTGTGAATTAGGGATGCATCCACACATCTCCAGTTCACGACGACCTCCCCTGAATCCAAGGGTGCTCGTAATTATGGCTAAACGTTTGTTTACTTCATTTGCTGCCTCTCTTAATAAAATTATACACATCCCACCCACTCTGGCTTCCGTTCTTAAGTTTAACTTCAACCTTATCGCTTCCAGTTTCTGTTAGTTGTTACAAAATCACTTAATTTTTCGCAAGAGTTTGATAAACGTTTGGCATCGCTTCCCCAAAGAATTCAACAGCAGGATCATTAACAATCCAACCATCGATATCAAACGGACTGGTTTTATTCCTCACCTTTCTTCTAGTGTTTATCTAGGTAAAGGAGTCTTTGCATCCTTCGCCATGGATTTCTCCTAATCAGCCTTATCTTGCCTAACCTCGTTTGTGACTTGATTTCAGACTAATTTTTATCTACCTTAGGTTTCTGTGTTGGCCGATAATTAATATGCATCCCTTCCATTTTTTCCCCTCTGCTACGAGTATGTTCAGTTCATCATGATTTCCATTTTAGCCTATTTCTTGAACAGTATTTCTTAGTTGATATGAAAATTCTAGTAGTTTCCATGATTAATTTGGTGTGTATTTGATAGTTGTAACAATCAAAATATCCCATGTAATATTGGAATTTGTATTTCATGCGTAATACTTGCAAATATTTCTCCAGATGGTTTTAAATTATCACTTCTCTCTGAAATTAGCTCTTTTTGTGTTTTCATCATTCGCCATACACGTTTGAAATGAATTCTGTGCGAACTTCCGATCCTCTTCACATGTTAATATCTTTACAAATTTCCTAGTTATGTACAATTTATTGCAATCGAAGACGTGTCTGAAGAGGTTTGTTGAGATAGCGTGTATTAAAACGTATCAATGCATGTTTTATATTAAGTGCATTTAGAATTTTAGGTATCCCTAGGAGGGACCTCATCTTCAATGAGTTTTCATCCTATCTGTCTCTTTAGAACTTTGGAATTATTCAGCATTAATTTTGAAATTATTGCTAAAAGGAGAATTCTCGTGCACTGTTTTGTTGTTTGGCATCTTCACGGTGGTACAATCCACATAAGCTATGAGTAATTTCCACTCGGTATAAGCTGACTCCCTCCAGCTTATACCGAGTGGAAAGGGGCTTGGTTAAAATAAATTTTTTATTTACGCTCTGGGACGACTACACGGTAAGAGGAGTTCACAAAATAGAGAGAATACAAGAAAGAGCACTGTATTTAGTTTTCATAGGCTTGAACAATGGTCGCTGAAAACACGTGTACTTATTCACCCACGCTCTGATCATTCGGCTACTGTTTGAATCCTGTCCACGAAGCTAGGGATTTTTATTGCCTTTTTTCAATATCTGGCAGAGTTAGTCGCTTTCAGACGAATCCGCATAGTTTTTCTCGTCGAAACTCGAGTTTTTCGTTCAGCTAACAAGAAAATCAAACACAGGACACCCCCAATTTTCAGACACAATATATACTGGGCAATATGGTCTAAGTCGCTGAAGCGCCTAAAACCCTACAACAACAACCTTGTTCGATGAAAACAACCCAGTCGTCTCCTAGATACCAATTAACACGACCACGGTGTAATAATAGAGTTAAAATGCCCTTCCATTCCAACAAGGAGTATCCTACGTTTTCGGCTTTCAAGGAAATTTAATCCAGGTTAATTTTTTTGCTATTGTGTTAGTGGGTTTCTGTTGCACGGTATTTGCAATTTGAGAGAGTTTCAGCTGTTTTGTGTGTTTTCGTAGCACAAGGTGGCGCTAGTAACTTCATGTTATGAACCGTGTTGTATTTTGAGGACGGGATGCTTTCCAAAATTAATAACTTGCACTTTATGTTTTATTAGACTTTGAAGATGTCTTGATTTATAAAAGGAAGTGTTGACGTCTTTACTACCCTATGTTATTAGTCGAGCCTTATTACAGAAAGATAGAGAAAGGTGAAATATTGATAGTTCTCTTAATCTTGTTAAAAAAAAAAAAAAAAAAAAAAAAAAAGAGTAATTTGCTAATTGTAGTGGATAGAATTTGAGTCCAGATCAGAAATTGTTGATAAGATAATGTGATAGGTTGATATAAAGAATGCAAAGCAGTTGTTTAGAAACTTTATTTAAATGATGGGATACTTCCGCCTGCTCAGATTGAGAACTTGAAGGGGCATAGATTAAAATTGAGGAAAGACAGTTGTAGAATAGATGTGCGGAAGTTTGCCTTGAGCACCAGGCTATTTCAACACTTATTTTTATCGTAAGGTTTTGTTCAACAATTTTATATTTATTAGTCATAATTTTATCATATGATGCGACAGTGGCAACTGAAGTTTAACATTGACAAATGCAAAGTACTGCATATGGGTAGAAGAACCCTAGAGGAACATACCAACTGTGTGGTACTACTCTTACGGTGGTACGTACTTAGGGAGGAATGTACCAACTGTGTGGTACTACAGTTAGGGTGTTTGTGAATGTCATTGTTGATTTGAATACTGTTATGTAGTAACAAAGGAACTGGATGCAAAAAATAATTTTGATATCATATATTTGGTGCAACAGTATCAACAAAACTTTTGATACTGCTGCACATAAAAAAAAACTGCTGTACAAATTGGAGCAATGTGGCATTAAAGGCAGATTACTGCCCTGGATAAGAGGAATGGTTGAACAGAAGCAGACAGAGTGGTTATTAATGTACACTGTACACAATCTCTAACTTTGCAGATGATACAAAGGTTTGCAGGGTGTTTAATGACACTAATCAGGGTGAGCTACATCAACAAGATTTAGAAAAATTAGGGAAATGGGCCGTGAAATGGCAATTGATGTTTAACATTGGTAAATACAAAGTACTGCATATGGGTATCAGTAACCCTAGAGTAATTTACCAACTGGGTGGTACTATGCTCAGAGTAGTGGAAAAATGAAAAAGACCTACCGGTAATTGTGCAGTCAGATATGAAGTTCTTTGAGTAATATAGACAGGCTGCCAGGAGCTCATGGGATTTTGTCAGTAATATATAGAAACAGTGTGTGATAGGGTAGTTAACTATAAAAGAACACTAAGTCTTAATAGTTTATACAGTAATGTCAGAAGTGTCGTCAATAAAATGAGTGAATTCGAACTGCTGGTTAGGACAAATAATACTGATATAAAAGGGCTTATGGAAACATGGTGCCATCCCGAAATAGGGGATTATCACTTTCAGTGCAGCATGTGCAATGTATTTAGGAGGGATAGGGCAGACAGAAGGGGTAGTGGGGTCATGGTTCTTATCAAAAGCAGCCTGAGCGTGACAAATGCTTTCACGGATTCAGATGTTTCGCATCATAGTATAGAATCTCTATGGTGCGAGATAGTTGGAATAAAAGGTATAATGAGAGTGGGAGTAATCTACAGGCCAGATGATTGTGAAAATTATGATGAGAGCTTCTACATGCAAATAGAACGGGCAAGTACGTGCGAATGTCTTATTATGGGTGATTTTAATTTGCCTCTAATTGATTGAAGCAAATGGGAAGGAAACTCCACATGGAGGACACAATTTTTAAATCAACTAGATGATTGTTATTTGTATCAACATGTCAGGGAAAGTACTAAGGAAAATAATATTCTAGACCTGATTACCCATTAGGTGGGTTGGAAAACTGCTAGCTTGAGGGGGATACACAGACATAGATTACCAGTAGGGGCTGGCAGAGGTGAAAGTGATTCTTGCACTGCTTCTATTGGAATGAGCAGCAGCTTGGAAAACAAGGTGTAGGGGATTTCAGACTGCTGGGAGTCATTGCGGAACAAGTAAATACGTGGGCTGTGTTAGGATAGCTAATAATAGGAACAGGTGCAGGTATACTTGCGTGTACACCAATGCTAGGAGTTTGGTAAATAAATTTGATGAATTTGAGGTGTTAGTCAAAACATCAAAGGTGGATATTGTTGGGATATCAGAGATGTGGTGTCACACAGAGTAGGGAATGCAGAGGTGGAATTTGGGGAGTACAATGTGTACAGGAAAGATAGGAAGGCAGGAGGGGTTATGCTATTAGTTGAGAAACACATAAAATTCAACAAATTCAAGACAGAAATAGACAAACATTTGGAGCGAATGGACCGGTGAAATGGGAGGTTTTTTTTTTTTTTTTTTTCTTGGCTGATGCTGTATAAGCTTGCTTTCTTACATCATTTGCCTCTACTAATGCTGATGGACCAGATGACATAATAGGACTGACAGTACAGGAACCAGTAGCAGGAAGTGATCATGGAGTTCTACTATGGATGATGAAGAGAAAGGTAGCAGTAGCTAAAGGCAAAGGAATGGGTTATAATTTCAGGAAAGGAAATTATGATGGCTGAAGGTGCTACATGGACTCTATTAATTGGGAACATATCACACAGAGAGCGAATACAATTGAATTATTGTTATTTGTTATTTTGGTTTTTATTTATTTTTTTTTTTTTTTAGGAGCATTAGCAACTAAGGCCATATTGCTTTGGGATATGCGGTGGTCATTCCCTGACATCCTCCGTATTTGGTGGGCACGGGCTCGAACCCTGGTCTAATCAAAAAGTGTGTACTATGCACTACTGCTCCTGCCTACCCGGCTACGGAGGCGCCAATAATTTAATTATGGTATACCTTTAAAATATTAATTACAGAGGCCTTGAATGCTTATATACCATTAAAAAAATACTCTGTGAGGAAGATTCCAAGTATGTGGCAGAGAAGAAAAATGCATGGGATACATATAAATTAACAGGTGACACAGAAGCCTATGATAGATATAAGCTGATCTGTAACCAAGTCACAAAGGAGGTTAGGCAGGCAAAGGCAGATTACAAGAAATCTTTGACAAAGGATGCAAAAAAAAAACAGCAAAGAGTTCTTTACTTATGTAAACTCTAGGAAGAGTTTACATAAGAGCAGGAAGGGGATGAATCAGATTGGTCCTCTTGATATCGATGGGTCAACTGTTGATGATCCTGCTCAGGTAGCTAACAAACTAAATGAATATATTGCATCTACATTCACACATGAGGAGTTATTCAGGGAGGGAAATGCCAGAGGTGTATTAAACTCTCTCTGGCAGTAAGCTAGATAATCTTGTAATAACTGAGAGTAAAGTGGAGGAGATTTTGTTGAAGATAAACATAAGAAAGGCACCTGGGGTGTATGGAATCTATCCAGTTATATTAGAGGAGGCAGCAAAGGAAGTAAGCAAACCCTTAGCTATAATTATGAGAGCTTCCTTGGACTCAGGGGAGGTACCTATGGACTGGAGATGTGCAAATGTGACCCCAATCCACAAAGGAGGATCAAAGGGAGACACAGGTAATTATAGATCTGTTAGTTTAACTTCTGTTCCAGGAAAAATTAATGGAGGCACTGGTTAAAGAAACATTGCAGGATCATCTAGACAAGACTTCAGTTATAGTTCGGACACAGCATGGGTTTGTTAAGGGGAAGTCTTGTCTGACCAATTTGATTGGATACTATGATGTAGTCACAAAAGAACTGGATACAGGGAATAACTTTGATATTATATACTTGGATCTTAGAAGGGCTTTTGTTACTGTTGCACATGGAAGACTGCTGCACAAATTGTGGATGGAGTTCATCAGTGATTGGAAAAAATAAATTTTCTGTTTTTACTCCTGGATGACCAAATGATCAGAGGAGTTCACAAGATAGACAGAATACAAGAAACAGCACTGTATTCAGCAGTCACGGGCTTGAACCCCTGTCACTCAAGGCATGTCTACTTATGCACCCACACACCTGACCACTAGGCTACAGCGGCCTCCTAGGCCGCTGTAGCCTGTTAAATAATTCAAATCATTAAATGCACCACCCTTTCATCATTATCATATGTTATAAGAACTAATTTTGAATGGCTTTGTGATATTTTTCTAAAGCACATTTCTGGAAGTCACCACCATAAAACAATAAAAACAATTTGCACTTTCTGGTTTATTGGGCTTTTCTGTTACTGCAAGCAATTATAAATGGGTAGTAAACTCAATGTTATTGCATTTGTGAAAATACCGATAGCTGGAATTGTGTGGGTTTTTACGGTATTATGGTGAAATGTGTTTGCCCTTTACTGAAATTTTCAATCATATAAAACAAATAAATTTTCAGAATATTGCTTTCATTCCTTTTTTTTAAAGCTTCATAAACTTGTTACTCCACGCAAATCGTGTTAGTTGCAATTTGTGTGTCCGTTAAAAAATGCTTATGCATGCTATTGAAATTTATAAAGAAAAGAGAAGATTATCTTGGAAATAAATGCCTCTTGAAGCATTTCTGAAGGAGACGACTTCTTGTGCAACAAACCAACGAGTGTCGAGCAAATAATGAGTGATCAATGAGTGTGCATTTGGTTGATGATGATGAAGAACAAATGTTCTTTAACATTTGTAAGTCAAAAATAATTTCTCTATTATTATAATTTGCTTTATTTTACAGGCTATGTTTTCATTTCTTTGGATAAATCAATCATTGTTTAAACAAACTAATTAACTAACTAATTTCATTGTTGATAATGTAACCCCTATTCTTAACATTGTCTATGGGAAATAAATTCCCACTTTGAGTTTTCGCTTTACGAGCACACATTAGGAACGAATTAACTCGTAAAGTCGAGAACTTCCTGTATATTGGTTGGACATACTTGTATATCCTACCAAGTTTACGTTACACGTATATTTCGTATCTCCTATCAAGTTAAGTTATATGTACTATATTATACCATTATTTAAATTCTAAGTAGTTATAATAGATAATAAATTTATCTATCACCACCCTGTGTGATCTGAACTCTCCATTGACTTATTTCTGGTACTATGTCTATGCCAAATCACCGATACTAAAAGCTCTACGAATATTAATGTCATATATTGTGGACTACGTGATAAAGTTAAGTTATTAAAACACATATGTAGTGCTATAAATTGTGGTTTATAAGCCTCTTCTAATACTGATTACACTGCTATAAAGCTACATAGGCATCTCCTATATCAGTACTAAAACAATGGCGGCAAAATTCAAACATTCTTATCGATAAAACACAATGTCGGCAGAAGTCGACTATGGTTATTTAAGCAATTACAAGTGCCAAATAAAGAACAAATGTACCAAATTAATCAAGGAATTACAAATAAATTCTATACTACTAATTTTAAATCAAAAGTTTGAGAAAAACAATTTCAAATCAATAAATAAAGTTCCACTTAGCAGCTCCGAAAAACCCTCTATATGGTAGCCTCGCCAGCTGGACTACCTTTTCACTGTAGCTGATCTGCACCACCTAACAAACAACTTTTCACTGCATTTTTGAGCTGTCCCTTGTCAGGTGTATGTAGTGCTCATAAAGACAAAAGTTGTAGGCTTCTTAGCTTGTAGAATATTATTGTAATATTGCTACTATTATCAAATGTTATAGAATATATATATATATATATATATATATATATATATATATATATATATATTTTTTTTTTTTTTTTTTTTTGTGTTTTTTTTGTTTTTGTGTACATGAATGTAATGAACTCATTTAAGTTTTTCTAAGAGCAGTTTATTTTTGTATTGAAGTAATTACTTTTTCTTTGTATATTGATGTAAATAGTAAATTATTGTTATTTTCTTTCTGTTAGTGGAATGAGAGTTGGCAGTTGGTACAGTTATGGAGCCTTACTTTAAATGCCAGTATTTTAGAAGGCTGAAATATCTTGATGTAGAAGATGTTTGGAATTTCTCTTATATTCTTTAGTCCTTTTTATCCCTTCATGGACAAATCTAATCATCGATGGAAAAGGCCCCGTTTAGATGATATTGAAGATCAAGCTTCTGCTGGAGGACTAAATTGTGGTTATAAAACTGAAAATGCAGGTGCAGAAGACCTTTGGGGGCAGGGTGATTTTACTGCTGAAGAATATGACCTTCTCCAAAGTCAGATTGGGCCGCAAGAGTCTACAGTGGACTGCACAGTTTGGAATAAGCCAAGCACATCAAACAAAAGTGACAGTGCTGTTACGAATAAGCATTTGCATACCTCTATAGAAAGTGTGCCACTTAAACAGGTAAATATTTAATCTATGAATATTATTCCATATTATTAAAATAATACAGCATTAACTTATTTTGTGGAAATGTTTGTCTTTGAAATATGATAAAGTTGTCTTCTTGTTCATGTTCATTCTGCCATATTCACCTTTTTCAGTCTACTTTCTGAAGCTTTTCCTTTAATTTGCACTGAAGAATCAAATTCAGGCAAATTCAGTTATATCAAAATCCAAGGGAATGATGAAAATTGCTTATTCATTTCATTACTTGTTATAACTGATTATATCACTTTTCTAAACTTCTAAAAATAACAGTGAAAACAATAAATATTCATTGCATTCTTTTATTAAGTAGAAAGGTGTCCAAAAGAATTATCAGCAGTGCATGGAAACTTCAATAGTCAACTCCTTATTAGTTGTTCCTTGACAGTCAAATTCAGGGTGTTTCTCTCATTTGTCTCTGCTAACATCTAACTACTTTTCAGTCAAATTATACATCATATAAACATTGGCTTAGTGTAAACCAAGCAATTTTTTTTCTTTTTTTAATTAAAAAAAAAAATTCTTTTTAACTTAATGTTGCAATAAGCATTGGTACAGCTAAACATCTTTCAGATTCGAAGTAGCTTAGGCCACAAGCAAGTGCATTCTGCACATACTTGTCATTGCCATGGGAGCTGTCTCAATCAAGGTGTCGCAGGAAGCTGCTCACAGAGTAGTCAACACTGGAAAGCCCCCACAGAATTTACCATCTCATATTAGATCTGATTATCAGCAGTGATTATTCATGCATTAAGAATTTGCAGATAAAGGAACCACTAGGTGACAGTAATCACAGTGTACTGATGTGGGATTAACCTAAAGATGTCACTACCATTGAGGATAAAGGGAAGGGTTTTTGTTTTCGTAAAAGCGACTACTGTGGTCTCAGACAGTTTTTAAATTCTATACAGTGGGATCAACTGATGATGTTACCAATGGTGAATTCTAAATGGGAAGCCTTCAGGGACTTAATCTTGGAGGCTACTAGTAGGCTTTTCCTACCAACTAAGAAATACTGTTCAGGGTTCAGGCCTAAATGGATGTCAGATGAATTAATGAGGCTTGTGGCAGAGAAGAAAAATGCATGGGATACATATAAATTGACAGGTGACATGGAAGCCTATGATAGATATTAGCTAGTCTGTAACCAAGTTACAAAGGAGGTTAGGGAGGCAAAGGCAGATTATGAGAAATATTTGGTTAAGGATGCAAAACTAAAACAGCAGAGTTCTTTATTTATGTAAACTCTAGAAGGAAGGGGATGAATCAGATTGGTGCACTTAACATAGATGGTTCGACTATTGATGATCCTGCTCAAGTAGCTGATAAACTGAATGAGTATTTTGCATCTACATTCACACATGAGGAGTTAAGCCACAAGTTTATCAAACTCTTACAGGGAACTAAGTGATTTTGTAATAACTGAGAGCAACGGGGTGGAGAAATTGTTGAAGTTAAACATAAAAATGGCACCTGGGGCAGATGGAATCTATCCAGTAATATTGAGGGAGGTAAGCAAACCCTTAGCCTTAATTATGAGAGCATCCTTAGAGACAAGGGAGGTCCCCATGGACTGGAGATGTGCAGATGTATCCCCAATTCACAAAGGGGGAGTTCAAAGGGTGATACAAATAATTATAGACCTGTTAGTTTAACTTTTGTTCTGGGGAAAATAATTGAGTCACTGGTTAAAGAGGTGAAATAGGATCACCTAGACAAGACTGCAGTAATAGTTCAGACAGCATGGATTTGTTAAGGGGAAGTCTCGTCTGACCAATTTGATTGGATACTACGATGTGGTCACAAAGGAACTGGATGCAAAAAATAATACTGTTGCACATCTGTCCCTGAAACCCCCAACACCCCACGCTCCAGGTTGCTACTTCTATTAGAATAAGTAGCGACCTGGAGCGTGGGGTATTGGGGGTTTCTGGGACGGATGGCAGTCATCCTGAAATAGGTGGGTATATGGGATGTGTTAGGGTAACTAGGAATAGGAGTAGGAGCATGTATGCTTGCATGTATACCAATGCTAGAAGTATAGTAAATAAATTTGATGAATTTGAAGTGTTGGTCAAGACATCAAAGGTGGATATTGTTGGGATAGCAGAGACGTGGTGTCACACAGATATAATGAATGCTGAACTGGAATTTGTGGAGTACAATGTGTACAGAAAGGATAGACAGGATAGAAAGGTAGGAGGTGTTATGCTGTTAATTAAGAAAAACATAAAATCAAAAGAAGTGTATCCAGTTGATATAGATGAACAGTGCACTGTTGAATCACTTTGGTGTGACATAAGCACTGCGAAAGCAAAAATAAGAGTAGGAGTGTGTTATAGGCCTAATGACTCGAATAAGTACAATGAACAGTTGTACAGAGAAATAGAGTGGGCTAGTAAATCGGAATGTCTTATAATGGGGGATTTTAACTTCCCAGATATTGACTGGAACTTGTGGGTTGGTCACTCACACACTAGTCAGACTTTTGTGGATTTATTGGATGATTGTTTTCTGCAGCAGCATGTTCGAGAGGCAACCAGAGAAAGTAATACTCTTGATTTGGTTATCAGCAGTGATCATTCGTGTATTAAGAATTTGCAGATAAAGGAACCACTAGGTGGCAGTGATCACAGTGTACTGATGTGGGATTTACTTAAAGATTTAATTACCATCAGGGGTAAAGGAAAGGGTTTTTGCTTCCGTAAAGGTGAGTACAGTAGTCTCCGACAGTTTTTAAATTCTGTACAGTGGGATCAACTGACGATGTTACCAACAGTAAATTCTAAGTGGGAAGCATTCAAGGAATTAATCATGGATGCTACTAAAAGTTTCATACCTATTAAGAAATATTGGTCAAGGTTTAGGCCTAAATGGTTATCTAATGAACTAATGAGACTCGTAACAGAGAAGAAAAATGCATGGGATGCATATAAATTATCAAACGACTCAGATGCCTATGGCAGATATAAGTTAGTCTGTAATCAGGTCACAAAGGAGGTTAGGCAGGCGAAGGCAGATTACGAGAAATCCTTGGCAACAGATGCTAAGAAAAACAGCAAGGATTTCTTTACTTATATAAACTCTAAAAGGAAGGGAATGAATATGATTGGTCCACTTGACATTGATGGTTCGACTGTTGATGATCCTACTCAGATAGCAAACAAACTGAATGAGTATTTTGCATCTACATTCACACGAGGAATTATTAAGGTTTGAAAATGGCAGAAGGTTATCAAATTGTAGCAGGATACTTAATGATTTTGTAATAACTGAAAGCAAAGTGGAGGAGAAATTGTTGAAGTTAAACATAAGAAAAGCACCTGGGGTGGATGGGATCTATCCAGTTATATTAAAGGAGGCGGCAAAGCAACTAAGCAAACCCTTGGCCATAATTATGAGAGCATCCTTGGACTCAGGGGAGGTTCCCATGGACTGGAGATGTGCAAATGTATCCCCAATTCACAAAGGGGGATCGAAGGGTAACACGAGTAATTACAGACCAGTTAGTTTAACTTCTGTTCTGGGTAAAATAATGGAGTCACTGGTTAAAGATGCATTGCAGGATCATCTAGACAAGACTGCAGCAATAATTCAGACACAGCATGGGTTTGTTAAGGGAAAGTCTTGTCTGAGAAATTTGATAGGATATTATGATGTGGTTACAAAGCAACTGGATGCAAAAAATAATTTTGATATCATATATTTGGATTTCAGGAAAGCTTTTGACACTGTTGCACATGGAAGACTATTGTACAAATTGGAGCAGAATGGTATTAAGGGTAAGTTGCTACAATGGATAAAAGGATGGTTAAGTGAGAGAAGACAGAGGGTGGTAATCAATGGCTGCTGCTCTTCGTGGACTAATGTTATTAGTGGAGTCCCACAGGGTTCGGTGTTAGGTCTACTGTTGTTTTGTATATTTATCAATGATATTGATGAAGGTATATCAGGTTTAATGTCGAAGTTTGCAGATGATACAAAGGTTGGCAGGGTTGTTAATGACAGTAATGGCAGTGTGCTACTGCAACAGGATCTAGAAAATTTGGGCAGATGGGCTAAGAAGTGGCAACTGAAGTTTAACCTTGACAAATGCAAAGTAGTGCATATGGGTAGAAGTAACCCCAGAGAAACGTACCAACTGTGTGGTACTACACTTAAGATGGTAGAAAATGAAAAAGACCTGGGTGTAATTGTGCAGTCAGATATAAAGTTTTCTGAGCAATGCAGACAAGCTGCCAGGGCAGGTCATGGGGTTTTGTCAACGATATATAGGAATTTTGCTAGCAGGGAGAAGGAGGTGATTGTCCCTCTGTATAAGGCAATGGTCAGGCCATGCCTTGAGTACTGCGTACAGGTCTGGAGGCCTCATTTTATGAAGGATGTAGATTTACTTGAGCGTGTACAGAGAAGGGCAACAAGATTGGTGAGGGGAATGAAGGGATCCTCTTACCAAGAGAGGCTTAAGTTCTGCAAATTGCAGTGGCTGGAGACTAGGCACCTGTGCGGTGATCTGATTGAGGTGTATAAGGCCTTGAATGGGTTCAGCATGCTGAATTCTGATGGGATCCTTCCATTTGTTCAGATTACGAACCTAAGGGGGCATAAATTCAAATTAAGAAAAGACAGATGTAGAATAGATGTGCGGAAATTTGCCTTTAGCCAGCGGGTGGTTAATTGCTGGAACAAACTTCCATCTGTCATTGTGGAAGTTGATAGGTTGAATAAATTTAAGGAGGAACTGGACAGGCATGTGGAGGGAATGGTGTGATTTTTTTTTTTTTTTTGGCTGATGCTGCATAAGCTCATACAGTTGCTTTCTTTCATCACATGCAACTACTACTACATGGAAGACTGCTGTACAGATTGAAGCCGTATGGTATTTGATAAAGAGATGGTTGAGTGGGAGATGGCAGAGAGTGGTTACAAATGGATGCTGCTTTACGTGGACTAATGTTATTAGTGAAGTTCCCCAGGGTTTGGTGCTGGGCCCATTGTTGTTTTTTGTATTTATCAGTGATATCGATGAAGGTATATCAGGCTTAATGTCCAAGTTTGCAGATGATACAAAGGTTGTCAGGGTTGTTAATGACAGTAAAGACAGTACACTACTGTAACAGGATCTGGAAAAGTTAGGCAAATGGGCTGAGAAGTGGCAACTGAAGTTTAACATTGACAAATGCAAAGTACTGCATATGGGTAGCAGTAACCCAAGAGTAACATACAAACTGTGTGTTTGTATGTTACTCTTTCATTCTCCACCAGGGAGGTGGAGAATGAAAAAGACCTGGGGATAATTGTACAGTCAGATATGAAGTTCTCTTAGCAGTAAGGATGGGCAGCCACAGCACGTCATGGAATTCTGTCAATGATATATAGGAATTTTGCTAGCAGAGACAAGGAGGTGATTATCCCTTTATATAAGGCAATGGTCAGGCCTCACCTTTATTACTGCATATAGGTCTGGAAGCCTCAGGTTAGGTACAGGTTAGGAAGGATGTAGAGTTGCTAGTATGAGTATAGAGAAGGGCAACAAGATTTGTGAGAGGAACAAAGCGGTGTGTTTACAATGAAAGGCTTAAGTTCTGCAAGTTGCAGCATCTAGAGATTAGACACCTGTGAGTTGATCTGATTGATGTGTATAAGGCCTTGAATGGTTTGAGCAGGCTCAATGGGGCCATAAATTCAAATTGAGGAAAGACAGTTGTTAGAATAGATGTGCAGAAGTTTTCCTTTAGCCAGCAGGTAGCCGATTGCTGGAACAGTCTTCTATCTGTTGTTGTGGAAGTTGATAGCTTAAATAAATTTAAGGCTGAACTAGACAAACATTTGGAGTGACCAGATGGGTGAAATGGGAAGGTTTTTTGGCTGACTGTATAAGCCTTCTGTCTTGCATCATATGCCTCAACTAATGCTAATGCTCAAAGCCATTACATCATACCTAGACAGGACCATTTTTATTGCTGAAATCCCATATAAGGATATTCCTAGATTTGCATTGCAGCTGGACCCACAGTGCTGGCTTTGTTCATCATGAGGTTCGCCACTACTGATGACCAGGTAGAGCTGCCTTGTCCACTGAAACTTGGTGCCATCCTTAATCCAGTAACCACTATAACAATATCAGAAGGACCATATAACAATATGAGGTGATCGCTGCCTTAAACTCAATTCCAGCCACTGCAAAGCTGAGATCTGATGGTATCCTGCAATTTATGATAAAATGCCTGAGTGTGTGTTTCTTTTACAAGCCCTGTGGTACATCATTAATTTAATGCTTTCAACACACTGCTTCCCACACCAGTAGAAGGAATATGTTGGGAGACCAGTTTGTAACGCTACAGACCAATCTCTAATTCATCAGCCCTGCTGAAATTGCTTGAAAACATACTGCTACCTATCCTCACTATACAGTTATTGCCAGATAATCCTTCCCAAGTTCATTATGTACTCCCATATAGATCAACTGTAACCAACCTTCTGGCTACAGCTAAAAATCCTCACACCATTTGAAAAAGCAAAAAACTGGCAGTAACTTACCTTAGTTTGGAATTTGATTGCTTTGAACATTCTCTTCTCAGACCTTCTCTACTCAGACTGTTTCAGGACCACCACCTGATTGGGGATGACACTTTGGCTTTCTATTGACCCAGCTTCATAATCACACAGTTAAATTGCACACAGGTAATAGCCAGTATAGTAAAGTGATCTTGGGTGGAGTTCCCCAAGGTGGCATATTATCTGGCCTCCTGTTCATCGCCTTCATTTACCACTACTTATGCAGGACACCTTTGATATATTGACATATGCCAATGACTTAAAGATTCTCACAGCACTCAAAGCCAATCAAGACCCCAACAAGTCATGCATGCACCCACTGTCCTCCTTTCATCAGTGCCCAAGAACTTTGGCCTGCACATCAATCCACAGAAATCAGAAACCATGATCTTCTCACTAAAACAGCACCTAACATTCATTCAGCCTATCTTGGAAGGAGCCTTTATCCCAGTTGTTCAAAACCACACTGATCTGGGGGTTATGCTTGATCCATAATTTTGTTTCTCTCATCATATAGACATGCTGCTCACAAGAACTGTCCAACTTTTTTTGTAAACAGCATTTGCAGTGTGTAACTGATAGATCCATTGTGGTCAGGTACAGTCACACCATTGTCTGTCCACCACCACTATTTTCTGCAGCAGAAATACGGGCATCAGCAGCACTCTCCAAATCATCAAACTAGTGTATGATTCTGAGTTTTGACTCTTTTGGTGGGCCTTCCACAAGTTCCAGTTACGGCAACAGCTTAAATTATCAGTATTGCAAGACTTCCAATGCTTATTGAAGAGAGACGACAGTTACACTAATGGCTGTCCTTGTCTCCTCTCTCTCTCTCCTTCTGCTGTGCCTGAAGGATCCTACTGTCTCATCTTCCATCAGTTCTGCTGTTTTCTTGTCATGCACATCTCATGTCCAACCAATGTTCACATGTCCAACGAATTTCTTCCACAGCAGTTACTTTTACACATCTGGGAGGTAGATGTGATCCAAGAAGTTTGCCCAAGATTACATATGTAGGCGAAGAAACGGAAGACTGTAGTGGTGTTCTGCTACCACCTAACAAGTTATTTATGTAACCTCTATCCTTTTATATATTAATTTATATTGTATTTAACTTCTAATTTAATTTAATTTATGCAGATTTCCTAGCATGTCTGTTTCTTTTTATACTCAGTTATAGGACTTTCCCATATTTTATTGTTAAAATATGGGAAAATATTTATTTTAATCTTTATAATCGACTTTGCATGAAGAATGAATTTAAGCTGCAATTTATAATAGTAAAATATTATCATCCAATAAATTTTTATGCACAGTAGAATCATATAAATCTGGCATGCTTGAGACCCAGCACATGCCAGATTTTTGAAAATTCTGGTTTTTTGAAGGTTATGCCTGTAGCATAAGTATTCAGGGGTAATTACTTATTTCTGTTGGATAATACAATAGTTTTGATCCCTATCATCACAAATAAATAGCTATGTTAAGTCAAATTATTAATTTGTAATGTACTTCCTGAAAAAAAATGGTCATGGGTTCGATGCTGCCTCCAGTATGGGTGTTGCAGTTGCACAGTATTTTTAACATGAGTTATAAATAGTCTGATTTGATATCAGCACTCAAATCACCTTAAAAACCAAATAATTACAACTGTGCTGGTAAGCACTATGCTCTGAACTGGTATTGAATAACTTGCAAATTGAATGGTTTTATATATTGCAAATGCATAGTAACAATGACATACAATTGAGAAAATATGCAAAACAAAGTTTTGCATATTTTCAAAAAGTGCTCGATTTTTGAGGTTCTACTGTGTTACCAAGAATAATTTCTTAATATTGCTATTTTTTTTTAATCTTAGAAACCTAAAACTGAGCTTGAGCAACAGCTAGCCTATAAAGAAGAGGTAAGTTAGATTCAACTTATTCTTTCATTTGAATGTAAAATAATTAAAAAAAAACAGGAAACACTAATTTTGTATGAGGTTCTACTAAGTTACCAAGAATAATTTCTTAATATTGCTGTTTTTTTTTGTTTTTTTTTTAACCTTAGAAACCTAAGACTGAACTTGAGCAACAGCTAGCATCCTATAAAGAAGAGGTAAGTTAAATTCAAACTATTCTTTCATTTGAATGTAAAATTATTAAAAAAAAAAAACCCAGAAAACACTAATTTTATATCTCTCATATCAAGCTTTGCCTTGATATATTTTTCATCTAGCTAATCTTATTCATTACAGAAAATGTTTAACTTAAATTCTTTGGTGACATTTAACAGATGACAGTATTTTAATCACTAATTTCTCATTTTCAAAATCTGTTTCTTGTGTATTTAAGTTATTCAAAGGTTTAGCATGATTATAGTGTGAATATTATTTTTTTGTAAATAAAATTTAACTATGATAGTAATTAATAAACAGGTAAATAACTTAGCTATCTTTAATATTTGGAATAATGCATTTTTATTTATGCACTGTATGAACAGAACCAGAGGAACTTACAACTTCATTATAATTGTTTCTAGCAACCGAACATCAGCAACAATTAACAGTGGTCCATATGTCTTTTGTGGTAGTGTGTGAACTTGATCTTATAATGTGCACACCTGTGTCTGTATGAGTTATTCCAATACCATAATCATCCAAAATGACTATCTCCTTTTCTTCTCTAAGAGACTAATCTAATGAGAGATCAATGTCATTAACCAGATATTTATCATTTCTGCATGAATATCATTTTACATTGGATAATATTTTCTACTGTTGTTTCGTTACATAAATGAATAAATATTCATTTACATTCTGTTTCATTTATGTTTATACTCCTGAATAGCCATATAGACAGAGTTTATAACTGCAGTCACTTTTGTATCTTAACACTAGAATTCTGACTACTTGGCTATAGACTATGCTTATGGCACAGGCATTGATTATGAAGAGTAGGATTTTCTCATTCTTTTATGTGTTTAAGTGGCCAGTAGGCTTTAAACTTCCTGATAAACTGTAACTACTTGGGAGGATAGTAAAGTCATGTACAAATCCATTTCTTGAATTTGTACATGATGACTTTCATGTATCATTGCTAACTTGTATCTCTACTGGTTTGAAATTCCTTTCCAGGATATTCTTCTGTTTAGATATACAGATGATCTTTGTCGCTCAATTATCAAAATTTTCTCCAACCCAATCCCAAATTACATCAAACCACCAATAAATATCTAATATCAAAGGAAGACATTTTGTCCATTAATAAAACGAATGAGAAAATGATTGTGAAAATAATTTTAAAAAATAAATAAATAAATAATATTTTTTACTTTACTGAAGCAGACAGGCCTTTTTGGACTTAGGTCTTGATCACAGGATAGTAAAGTGTGGAATGAATGAGGGAATTTAAAGTAGAGATTAGTTGTTATTTTGACACATGCATACGAAGTACCAAAAGTCTGAAATAGGTTAGGGGAGATGCACATTTATTGAATTTTGGTGCATTGAAGAGCAGTGCCCATTAAGTGAAAGAAGATTGTTTTCTTCCAACCCGAAACTTGCCCTTAATGCCGCATTGCGCCAGTTGTACAGAAGCCTTTTATGTGCAACAGTATCGAAAGCCTTTCTGAAATCTCAGTGTATGTCAAAATTATTTTTTTGCATCCAGTTCCTTGGTCACTGCATCATACTAACCCTATCAGATTGCAGATAGGTTAGACAGGACCACCCCTTAACAAATCCATGTTGCAAATGCAGCAGTGTCTCGATAGTTCATCTGACATCCATTTAGGTCTAAGCCTTGTAATAGTATTTGTTTGTATGAAAAGCCTAGTAGCTTCTTTGATTTCTTCCCATTTAGAATTTGTTGTTGGTAACATCAGTTGGTCCCATTGCACATAACTTAAAAACTACCTGAGACCTCTGTAGTCACCCTTACGAAAGCAAAAGCCTTTCTCTTTACGCGTGACAGTAATTGTCTTTAACTCTAGCCTGGTCCGCCCTGTTTTAAGCCTACATTTAACCCCCCACTTGAAAGTTGTCCCCCTTGAAAAAAACTAATAATTTCCATAATTTCTACTCAATTTACAAAATTGAAACTCTCAATATACATAAACAGAAGTATATTCTTTGATTTCCTACCTTTAGCGTTCAGCAAAAACTATTAATTCATTCGAAAACAGCAAAAATGTACGATCACAATATCAATTTATGAATTATTACTTCGGCAAAACAGCGTTAGACGCTTTGACGATGATATGCGCTACAGCATTAGTTTAAAATTCGCACCTAATCTGTCTAAAACGAATCAACAGACGCGGAGATATAATTGACTGGTCAAGCTTATGTCATTAGCATTACCAAGATGATCCAAGGAGAAAATAAAAAGGTAAACAACTTTTGTGGAAAACAAACAGTTGAGCATCATTACTTGCGAACACTATTTTGCATGGCTCTCTCACAACAGTTTGCTTTACTGCTTTTCATAACTGTTGTACGAAAGAATTGCAACGAATTTGTTTTGAAAAACAAAAATATCTTCTTTCCTTTCTTCAGTACATATTGTATCTACTAACAAAAAATCAAGGAAATTCATCTATTGGAAGCCACAGTGGAAACTGAAGGGAAAAAAAAAAAAAAAACTGTCGTAAAACTGATCACACAATGCGCATTTCATAAAAAAAAAGTTTGCTTTATTGTAATTGTTTTTAGAGGACTAAATCGGAACAGCAGTTTCATCGATGTATATTTGATCTTCTTACGAAATTTCAAGAAAAATTTTTTATTCATAGCTGTGTTATAAACTTCGAAAACTTATGTCGAGCAACTTTGCATGCATCTCACCTGGTGTGCAAATGAAAAAAAAAAAAAAAATGCGCTACTAGTAACAGATTGTGAAAATAATCCTTTACTCGTAGTGATGGAGTAGGAAATTGTAAGTAATTGTTATTGAATGCTTCAATATTTCCTTGATATGCATTTGATACCATCAAAAAATTTCAAGAGAAAAATTGAATTTTCATTATCACACAACGCCCGAAAAATTCACCATAAAATGTCGTGTTTTGATGCTTGAATTCCATTCTGAGCTGCAACTGTAATAAAGTCTATAATTTTTTAGTGTTTCTCACCAACCATTGAAGTAAAAACGGAAACCAAAATCTTAAAAAGTTAGTTTAAGTTTACGATAAATTTACAGTAGATCAAACAAAATACGATTATACAAAATGTTACTGATAATAAAATACTGAATTAGGATAAAATAAAACAAATGTAATTTACAGTGAATATACAAATAAAATGATAATAAAATACTGAATTAAAATGCAATAAAATATACTAGATTAAAAGCGCTAAAATAACTGAAGCTTTCAAAGGCTTCTGCCTTCTTCCTCAACAGTGTACTTCTATACTGTGGTGCCTCATTAAATACCAGCAGGTTCACGGTGCATCTCATGTAACGTGTACTGTTCCCGTACATGTTGGAACCGGAAGCGGCTTGGGAGCGTTCCAGGCGAAAACGTTCATCCCCTCCAAGGATTACCGCCTCAAAGAGGGGATGAATGCGTGTACCCCTGTCTCTATTTATATTGTTCCCAATAGAACTAATTCGTAGGCTCTCGAGCCACTTGCGGTCCCAAAATCTATGCGCCCGATCAGTGATGACTGCTTCGTCCGGGGAGATATGATGTTGCTTCTCCCAAAAATGTTCAGCTATGGTGGATTTACCGTAATCCGCATTTCTTATCGCGTTTGTGTGCTCCCCCAGATGATCTTTGAGACGTCATTTTGTTTCCCCCACATAACACTCCCCACAATCCGGGCACTGATGCTATATACGACCCCACTTATATTTTCGTGTGAGATGGGGTCTTTCACCTGTGACACGACCGTGTGCAGCTTCCGACCTGGGAGCTGCACACAGCGCGTCTGGTAATTCCTTAGTATACGAGCTATACGCTCGGTTAAACCTGGATAGTAGGGAACGTATGCGGTGGCTATCGGGGTGAAAGGCTCACGTCTGCTCTGCCCTCCACTAATGTATTTCTCTATGATCCTCTGGGGGTACCCACACTTCAAAAGATCCGCCGTAACACGCTCATACTCTATTTTTCTGTCCTCTGAGGTACTACAATGCGATTTTGCCCTATCTACTAGTGCTCTTATCACACTGTTCCTGTGATGGTTGGCCTGAGCTGAGTTGTAATGTGAGTATTGGCCTTTGCACATAGGTTTTCTAAACACTTTTGTTTTCAAACACTGGCCTTCTCTATAGATCAACACATCAAGGAATGGCAAAACCCCTTCCTTCTTCTACCTCAGAGGTGAATTGTATGAACGGGGAGAAGCTGTTTTCACTCCCCTTCCGAATAATTGAAAACGTATCATCAACATATCTTTTCCACGGACGCATAGGGAGAACCATATCATTGAATAACCTTGCCTCGAGCTCCTCCATAGCTAAATCAGCTATGATCGCACTGATGGGGGAGCCCATGGCTGCACCGTTAACCTGCTTGTACATGGTGTTGCAGAACACCATAGTGGTGCTTGAAAGACATAACTCTATTCCCTTACATATATCTTCTAGGCTTAATTGTGTCCTACTATTCAAGGTGGTGTCTCTCTGTAAGGCCATGTACGCACAACGTACCCCATTTTGAGGAAGAAGGCAGAAGCCTTTGAAAGCTTCAGTTATTTTAGCGCTTTTAATCTAGTATATTTTATTGCATTTTAATTCAGTATTTTATTATCATTTTATTTGTATATTCACTGTAAATTACATTTGTTTTATTTTATCCTAATTCAGTATTTTATTATCAGTAACATTTTGTATAATCGTATTTTGTTTGATCTACTGTAAATTTATCGTAAACATAAACTTTTTAAGATTTTGGTTTCCGTTTTTACTTCAATGGTTGGTGAGAAACACTAAAAAATTATAGTGTGAATATACCCAACCCCAGAGGCCTATTTGAAGAATGTAATAAAGTCATCTCTCTTGAACTGGCAGAGTAGCTGTTCACCAAATGATGAAAAACAGGGTTCATTTTCTTGAAATTTACAATTCCCTTCATTCACTTGGGGGAAAAAAAAACTCCTTAGGGGAGGGAGTCAACCCTTTCTAGTCCGACCCTAGGGAGAGAGAGAGAGAGAGAGAGAGAGAGAAATAAAAATACCCTTTTGGTGGGGAGAAGGCCAAGAGATTGTCAAAGGTCCAGAGCCCTAACTTTCATTTATTTTATTTATTATTATTTATTTATTGTATTTTATTATTATTATTATTATTTTTTTTTTCTTGTGTTGTTCTAGCAATCCATCCTGGATTGGGGCTTCCCTGGGCCGGGGAAGTCCTTTTCCTCTTTTTTCCTTCCCTCTCTTCATCTTATACAAGTTTTTCTTTCCTCCCTGGGAAACTCGTTCCCCCGTGAGGAGGGCGTGCAGATAGATAGTAGGAGAGGCCTTGCCCTCCTGCTAGGGACGAGTACCTGGAGGCAGTCGTCCATTTGATCACTGCTTCCATTTTGCCAAAACACAACATCACAATACAGAACACACACACATAAGCTCACAAACAGTTTTTCTTTCCTGTCACTTTCTCCCTTGCGGGATGAAAAACTTTTCTCTCTTTCTCGTCTTCCTTTTCATCTGTCTTCATCCAACATGTGATATTCTGATGCGGGATGAATTTTTTTTTTTTTTTTTTACATGACACATACTGGCCTTACCTTGACAGAGTCTGTAAAAACTGAACACAGCAACGAGGCGGAGATGAACTTTTGTTCTAGGAGCCGCCCATACAAAAAAAAAAAATAATAATAATAATAAAAATAGCATTGTAGCTCTACGTCCATTCATCCTAGGATGACAAAGTTCTAATTAGTCTAATGCGCATTTAATTAAAAAAAATAATAAAATAAAACTTTACTTTACTGCAATTGGTTTAAGAGAACAATATTTTGCATTTTTACTTTCTAACAATATTTTACATTTTAGCTCTGTTACAGTGTTTTGCTTTTGCTTTACGTTATTGCTGTAGCCAACAATATCGTGCATGACGTTTCATCCCAGATGCTGAAGTTTTAATTAGTCGGTTCATCCTAGGATGCGAAAGTACTAATAAGTCTGATTTTGGTCTGGTGCGAATTTGAGAAAAAAATCTACGTTGCTTTACTGTAATTGTTAAGGGAAAAATATTTTGCATTTTTACCCTAGAGAGAGAGAAAAATAAAAGTATTTTTTTCTTTTTTTGTGGGAAGAAGGCCAGGAGGTTTGTCAAAGGTCCATAGATCTAACTACTTTTTTTTTTTTTTTTTTTTTTTCTTTTTGATGTAAACCTCAAACACGAGAGGTATTAGAATCTATAATACTTAGTACCGTGCTTGGGTGGAGGTTGAGAAGACGAAAGAAGATATTTGTTGACATTGGACTTGAACTTCTGTAGACTGTAATTTTTCAGGAAATACGTATGAAGGAAGGTTGTTCCAGAAAACGGCAGTTGAATGAATAAATGAGGACGATGAAAAGTTGGTTCTTTCGAGTTTGAAGTTGGACAGTAAATGGATGTTGGCTGGTGGCAGCACATGTTCAGACTGTTTTGAAAGAGAGAGTGGGAATTATAGACGCCAATTCAGAAGAACAGTGCCCATGGAAGTATCTGTAGAAGAGGCATGCAGCAGAAACAGTATGTCTATGAGAGAGCGAGTGGAGAGACTCTGTTAAAGATGAATCATTAATTAACCTAACTGCCCTCTTCTGAATGGAATCAAGAAGCCTGAGAGAGGTTTTGGGGGCACCACCCCAGATGTGGGAACAATATTCCATGGCAGGGCGGATTTGCGATTTATATAGAGTGAACAGCTGTTTGGAAGAAAAGGAACGCCGAGAGCAAAAGAGAAAACCAAGTTTTTTAGATGCAGAGGAAGCAATACAGGTGATCCAGGCTTAACGCTGATAATTTGTTCCATAAAAACAGAGCGCTAAGTGAATCTGTGCTAAGCGAGCGCCGCATTCCCATAAGGTAACATGTATTTGTAAGTTACGGTCGGTGCCATAGGATATTTCCAAATCAATAATAAACAGTAGTGAAAAGATGTACATATAAAATATTCTGCATTACATACGTATATAATTATGTGGTAACTACTTACGTATCAAAATTAAACTTAAAATTCCAATTAAAATCATGAATTTAATTGATCTAAATTGATTTAATTTAATTGATGAATTTAATCATGAAAAATGTGTCGATTTTGGGTTGAACTTTGGCCCTCTTCAAAATAAACTAAAAGGGGTATTAATTTTAAATCCCCCGCAGTGTTACCACCCAACAATAAAGTCAACCGATCCTTCACCGCTTTGAAACCTGGCATGTTTTTTTATTCTTTCAATATGAAACCTCTTTTAGGCATTCGTTTCCATAAAAGTTCTGCTTCATCTACATTAAAAACTTGTTGAGAAGTATAACACATAATACCCATCTTCAATAGTTTTAACAAGTTCTTTTTTGAAAGTTTCGGCTCCTTGATCTCCACTTGCGGCTTCTCCCTGGATTTAAAATCTATTCAACCAGCCCTTACCAGTTTTAAATGGATCCACATTTTTTTTTTTTAGGTGAGTTTTTTTCAGATAATCATATTGGCTAATATCTCTCTCTCTCTTTTTATAATATTTAACTTAACTTAATTCTGCATTGGAATATTATCTTCAATAAAATTAGTTAGTCTTTCCATTTCAATCCTAATAGCTGGCCTAGCCCTAGTTGCTTGGAGCGGAACAGCTATCTTTCCTGCTGCTAAAATTAATTCTTTATTTTTTTATAATTGTTCTTACAGTTAAACTTGCAAGTCCTAAATTTCTCAAGTCGGCGTGGGAAACGTTTTAATGCTGTTTTTCTATTCATTTTTCAAGCTATAGACTCCATCAAATGAAATGATTTCATTAAATATGCCAAAAATGCAATCTGTAAAAAAGCGTTATAGTGATCTGTGACAGCGTTATAGTCAGATACGGGTTATAATATAAGAACAGCATTATAGCGAATCAGCGTAAAGTGAACTGCGTTATATAACGGGGGCCTGCTGTATTTGTAATGTGCTTGTGCCAAGAGAGATTAGAAGTCAGGGTAATCCCCAAAAGAGATATATCATTTTGCCTAGAAATCGGAGTGTCACTAAAGATAAGCATAGGAACAGAAGAATCCTTTTTGCGAGATATAAGACAAGACTGAGTTTTAGAAGGGTTGAAATCAACTAAGTTGTTGTTGTTGTTGTTGTTATTTGGTTTTTAGGAGCATTAGCAACTAAGGCCATATTGCTCCGGGATATGCGGTGGTCATTCCCTGAATGACCTTTCCACATCCTCCGTATTTGGTGGTGACGGGCTCGAACCCCGGTCTAATCAAGAAGCGTGTGCTACGCACTGCTGCTCCTTCCCACCTGGCTACGGAGGCGCCCAACTAAGTTGTCTTTGCTCCACTGGAGAATTACCTGAAGATCGGCATTTAAGCAACTGGTAGCAGATTTTCGAGAAATTGAAGCTGATTGAGCAGGACAAGGTTTCTCAAAATGGAAAGAGGAATGCAATGTGCTATCATTGGCAAAGCTATGGATAGGATTTCCATTCAAAGGAAGAAGGCCATTAATATACAAGAGGAAAAGAGTGGGGGAAAGAACTGAACCTTGGGGGACACCGGCATTAGTGGAGAAGTTAGAATACAGAGAGCCATCTACCATCACCCTCAGTGAGTGATCAGAAAGAAAACTGGATAACCAATTACTAAAAACAGTTGGCAAACCATAAGATGGAAGCTTGTTTAGAAGACCTTTATGCCAAACACGATCGAAAGCCTTTGAGATGTCAAGAGCAACTACTTGTGTTTCACCAAACCTTTCCATTGAATTAATCCATAAATGGGTAACTTAAGCAAGAATATCACCAGTGGATCAACATCGACGGAATCCATACTGGCGATCGTTGATCAGACGGAAGGTTTCTAGGTGGTTTAAGAGTTGGCAGTTAATTGATTTCTCCATTACTTTAGAAAGAGTAGAAGTAATTGCAATGGGACGATAATTGGATGGGAGGGATTTGTCACCCTTTTTAGGAACTGGCTGGATATGAGCAAATTTCCAAGCAGAAGGAAAAACACCTTTGGAATAAGAAAGTGAAAAAAGGCGGCAAAGAATAGGAGTTAATTCAGGAGCACAGGTTTTGAGAACAAGTGGAGAAATACCATCGGGACCTGGAGCTTTCTTAGCATCAAGATTCGTCAAAGTCCTTCTGACACCCTTTTGACGGAAGACCACAGGAGGCATTGGATGGAGCGTGTTGGGAATGGTGGGAGGTGTTTTACCAAGATCATTAATACATGAGTTGGAAGAAAAATGGGATGCCAGCAGGTCAGCTTATCCTTGGCTGAAATGACAACAGAACCATCTGGTTTAGACAGAGGTGGAAGCAGAGATGGACAAAAGTTGCGGCCAATGGCTTTGGCAAGAGACTAGAATGCTCGGCTACCATTAGGGCAAGAAGCAAGTTTTCTACTCGTAGCCTGTTCAAACTCTAGTTTGGACTGATTAATAACTGCGTTACAATTGTTGCGAGCTTTGGTGTAGGCAGAAAATGAAACTGGAGAACTAGAAACAAGCCAATTATGATATGCAACATTCTTCTCTTGAACAGCCTTAGCACATTTATTGGAAAACCAAGGTTTAGATAAAGGACGAGATTTTAAAGTTGACATCAGAAGTTTTGAAACAGTAATCCAACCAAGGAAAAGAAGAAAAGAAATCACGCAGGTCATTCCATTTTGCACTCTTGTAATGCCAAACAACACGAGGTTGGGAATAGCCATGAGATAAAGGCTCCATTGGAGAAGAGACAATCACCAAGTTGTCATCTGAAGTGCCTAATGGACCTCTCACTTCGACCGTGTATTTAGAAGGTTGTTTGTGAGAAAAAGATCTTAGTAATTGCAAAAGCCTTAGTAACTCGACCAGCTGGGTCGGTGTGACTAGAAAACGGAAGCCAGCTGGAGTTGTGAACATTAAAATCACCAAGGAAAATTACCTCACTGTTAGGAAAGTTGGACTGGAGAAAGTCAAGTTGCAAAGAGAGGAAGTCAAAGAGCTCCAAGTGGAATTGGGAGAACGGTAGAGACAACAGATGAATTTGACACAATGAGGTAGAGAGATTTTAAGCCAGAGAAGATCAAAGAGAGGAGATTCCAAATTGCCAAGTCTCTGACAGGGAATATCAGAACGGACATATGCACAAGTACCAACTTTGAGGCGAAAGGAATCATACAGCAAATAATTTGGGCATCTGAGATGAGCAGTAGTTGAATCAACTGATAACTGACATTCTGTCAGAAAAAGTACACGGGGTTTGGCAGACTGGAAGTGGAAATGGACATCGTTGAGATTAGAATTAGACCACGTAAATTTGTGAAATGAATTAGGAAGTGCTTGGAAGGTTTAGATCTTTTCGCAGATAAGCTTGCTCTATTAGTTTGACAATTCATGGTGTATTCAATAGTAACAAAAAGTGGGTGGGACATGCTGTATGAAGTAACGAAATTTTTGGATATGGCGTACACATGGTAAGAATATACCCAGATCCTTGACATAACGTGGCCTCAACAATGCTCCCCGCATACACACTACTCGGACTCTCTCCAGTCACTGGCAGAGTAGAGGTAGCAAGATTATACACTAGCTGATCCGGAAGCCTCCTAGAGAGTTACCAATAGGTTCAGTCCGGTGTACTAACTAGCTGCCGGCCTGCGAACACCGTTTTAGAGCTGTACCCTCGAAATGTAAGGAATATTGGATCTCGCCACAATGTTCATCATAACCTCAAAAGTCATCAGTCATACTGCATGATGGAGGAGATAGGGAAGGGTTGACCGGAACTTAGCTCTAGAGACTAAACATGGGTTCCACCACTTCAAGCCTCCAATAAGCAAAGTGGTGGTATTGCACCGGTTGACAAGAGTCATCTACCACCTAGTACTGCCTGGTAACATAGAGGGGCGGCGTTCCTCCGTGTGGTATTGGCATCATACGTCGACCCCTGCTTACGTTGGTTCACACCTGGGTGGTCACCCACCATGTACTTGTGCATGGAGGTTATACCCAAGATTACTAACAGTCCCACCAACGTGAAGGTGCAAGCAGAGGATTTAGCTGTCATAGACTGTCCAGACTTCGCCGAAATTGGGTCCACTTGACTTGAGTGTCACCCGAATATCAGTTCCATCAGCGTTTTAGACCCCAAGTAGCAAGTACATCTTGTCTGGCATATCTGAGAGAATGTCTGTGACAACCTCAAGGACCATACTTGGCAATGTTATAATAAATGAAATCCTAATCTTTTTCAATTTTAGAAAAAATAGTGTAATAATTAATTATTAGTAAACAATATTATATTATTACGTGTATGATATGCAAGTAATTTATAAATAAGCAATCTTATCAGGAATAAGGTTTGTGTTCAGTGTATTCCTGTGCTGTGCTATTGAATTACAATATACAATGTTGTATGTGAAAGTTTTGTTCCACAAGAATGGTTTTCCTTTTATTGAAATTCTTTACAGAAAATTTCATTTTGACGTTTATCGTTGTGCCAACTAAGAGAATAAGTGACAGCGGTACTAGTACATCTACCAACAAAAGGAAAGCGATCGATTTGGATCAGAAAATTAAACTAATAAGAATGTATGAAAATGGTCAAATATTAACAAGTATCACGCTGAATTCAGATTTGTCAATAATAAAATAGTAGCAATATGTTACTAGTCATTCCCAAATTACATAAAACTCGACGAAGTAAGAAGTCCTGGAAGGTACGCTTACGTATGTCGGGGACTTCTGTATTTTTGGATTAACCGGGAAATCGATTATCTAGGTTTTTTTTTTTACCATCTATCCCGGAAAATCGAGAGTCTACTGTGTATATATATATATATATATATAATATATATATTTTTTTATCATTATTATTATTATTATTATTATTTGTAGCTTGATTTATTTCATTGCCATACTCCTCTTTTTATTACTTTTCTATTTATTCACTCTTCTCTTTCTCCCATTAATTTTATCACTAAACTATTATTCATCATGGTCATTGGGTTTTTCTGATTATCGGTGGTCCTAGTCTTTGAACCTTTTTCCTTATTTTTCTCTCCATTTTCTTCCCCTTTTTTCACTTTGCATATGTGCTTATTCCCTTTCTCTTATGTATAATTATATAATTTTGCTTTTAGATCAAACTACTGCAAGAACAGCAGTATGCTCAAGAAGGAGAAATTAAAATGCTTAAAAACTCTTTGGAGAAAACATCAAGAGAACTTGATTTGGAACGTCTACAGAAAGAAGAAAATATACAACAGGAAATCAAACACTATAAAGATCAAGAAGAAAAATTGCAACGACATCTGCAAACACTGCAAACTGAACTCCAGTTCAAGGTAAAGTAATTAGTAATAAAGACAATTACAGTTAGTTATTTGGTTTTTAGGAGCATTAGCAACTAAGGCCATATTGCTCCGGGATATGCGGTGATCATTCCCTGACCTTTTCAGATCCTCCGTATTTGGTGGTGACGGGCTTGAACCCCGGTCTAATCAAGAAGCCTGTGCTATGTACTGCTGCTCCTTCCCACCTGGCTACGGAGGCGCCTAAAGACAATTACAGCAATGGCTTCTAGTTACTAACATGAATATACGCTATCCTCCAGAAATCTAGGTAATCCTGTTTTCATAGTCCATTGAAACTTCCTGGTATATAAGGAAGGTGTATGAGCCACGCAATTCTAATCAGCTGATGCAATACCACCACTTTGCTTATTGGAGGTTTGAAGTGGCGAAACCCATGTTTAGTCTCCTAAGCAAAGTTTCTGCCCCCCATCTCTTTCAACCCATGCACAGCGCTAAGTACTATAGGTTTTTGATACCTTTCGTGTTTGGGGAATTTCATCAAAAAAACAACCACACAGTTTTCATCACTGCGAGCTGAGCTGACTGATTTCAAGAGGGGTGTTATTGTCAATGTCACTTTGCTGGCTTGTTGATACACCATCGAAAAAACCATCATGCATGGTATCAGTGATGCTATCATGAAATGGAAGCATCATGATACCACTACTGCCACCACAATAAAGCACAGGAAATCCACAGAAACTCACTTCATGTGACCATAGGGTATTCAGAAGGGCAGTACGACAGTCTGTTCAGACACCCCTGCAAAACATCAACCAGGAGTTTCAAGCATCAGTAGCAGTTGAGGTCTGTACAAACATACTACATATAGAACTCTGGTTTGACCTGGCACCTCCATAGCCAGGTGGGCAGGACCAGAAGTGCGTAGCACATGCTTCTTGATTAGACCGGGGTTCGAGCCTGTGACACCAAATACGGAGGATGCGGAAAGGTCAGGGAATGAACACCATATATCCTCCTGGAGCAATATGGCCTTAGTTGCCAATGCTCCTAAAAACCAAAATAACAACTGGTCTGGCCCAAAATCCCAGCAGTATCTACTATATTGTAAAAATATATGATAAGTCTATATATTTATTAGTTTTTTAGTAAGTAAAAGTTTACCTTATTAGATTAATTTTGTAGAAAGAATATAAAAAAATAACAAAAATTTTAACGACAAATACCTCTCTCAATTTTAAGATCATGTTTTTTGTTACAGAAACAAACAATTTTAAAATACGATCAGCAAGTAAAAATGACTTAATTAATTTTACTTTATTATATTGCATTTAATTGGTAATTTTTCAAGTCAAATTTTGGTATTTGTATAGGGCGTTTAAGCAGTAATTATAGGTACAGCATTGAAATGCTAAAGAGGAAAACTTGAAATAAGAATACTTTTGGAATATGAAAATTTAGAGTAATGTATTTTGGCAACTGCGTAACATTTGTCATAAATATCATTAGCATAACTAAAACTTTAATTATACTGGTATTTGTTATTAGCTGTACTTTCACAAATTTCTTTGACAATTACATTAATCATGACCGTGGGAGCCGGCAGGATATTTTGAAAGGGGTAACAGGAAAAAATATTCCATTTTCTTATTATTATAATAATATAATAATATTAATATATAATAATAATATTTTCTTCTTATTATTATAATAATACAGGTGACCCCCGCTTAACGCTGATCATTCGTTCCGGAAAAACAGAGCGCTAAGTGAATCCGCGCTAAGCGAGCGCCGCTTTCCCATAAGGTAACATATGTATTTATGAGCTGCGGTCAGTGCCATAGGATATTTCCTAATGAATAATAAACAGTAATGAAAAGATGCACAAATGTCGGTCAAAATATTTAATATTCAAATATTTGCACATATAAAATATTCTGCATTGCATACGTATAATTATGTGGTAACTGCTTGCGTATCAAAAGTAAATTTAAAATTCCAATTAAAATAATGAATTTAATTTAATTGATGAATTTAATCATGAAAAATGTGTGGATTTTGAGTTGAACTTTGGCCCTCTTCCAAATAAACTAAAAGGGGTATTAATTTTAAATCTCCCGCAGCGTTACAACCAACAATAAAGTCAACCGATCCTTTGAAACCTGGCATGTTTTTTTCTTCTTTCAATATGAAACTCCTTTTAGGCATTCGTTTCCACAAAAGTCCTGCTTCATCTACGTTAAAAACTTGTTGAGAAGTATAACACATAATACCCCTCTTCAATAATTTTAACAAAAGTTCTTTTTTGAAAGTTTCGGCTCCTTGATCTGCACTTGCGGCTTCTCCCTGGATTTTAAATCTATTCAACCAGCCCTTACCAGTTTTAAATGGTTCCACATTTTTTTCTTTTAGGCGAGTTTTCTTCAGATAATCATATTGGCTAATCTCTTTCTCTCTCTCTCTCTCTTTTTAATATTTAACTTAACTGAATTCTGCATTGGAATATTATCTTCAATAAAATTAAAGTCTTTCCATTTCAATCCTAATAGCCGGCCTAGTCCTAGTTGCTTGCAGTGGAACAGCTATCTTTCCCGCTGCAAAAATTAATTCTTTATTTTTTTATAATTGTTCTTACAGTTAAAGTTGCAAGTCCTAAATTATGGCACACATCCGTTTGTCGTTGACCGGAATCGATTCGCTTCAAAACGTCTAATTTACTTTTCAAATTCAGTCTTTTTCTTACATTTATAGTTCGTACTGCGCCCAGACGTTGTTGCTTTTTCATTCCTATCAGTCATTATTAGCTCTTCGAAAATGTAACTGCGTTGGTTGAATTAATTACGATACAATGTTCAAGTAAACTTTCCGTTACGCACGATGTCTAATACTCTACTGAGTGATGACTAGACTTCGGATAAATGCATATAACGCAAATATTACAAGCAATATACTTGATCATTTTTTAAAATGTTGATCGCGGAACTACGTAACAAGTCACTGTACTGAAACTAAATTAGCGTGCGAGAAAATTTTACTAAGCGTGGGAAAATTTCTCAAGTCGGCGTGGGAAATGTTTTAATGCTGTTTTGCTATTCATTTTCAAGCTATCGACTCCATCAAATGAAACGATTTCGTTAATATGTCAAAAACATAATCTGTAAAAGAGCGTTATAGTGATCTGTGACAGCGTTATAGTCAGATACGGGTTATAATATAAGAACAGCGTTATAGCGAATCAGCGTAAAGCGAACCGCGTTATAACGGGGGCCTGCTGTATAATAATAGTAATATATAATAATAATATTTTCTTCTTATTATTATAATAATAAGAAGAAAATGGAATTTCTTGTTAAAAATTCTGCAGTGGGAGAGGAAAGAATTCTACTTACAACAAAAGTAAATATTGAGTGCCTATCATCTTCTCAATATTGGATTATGGATGGTACATTTAAAACCGTGCCCACAATTTTTTATCAGTTATATACAATACATGCACCTGTCAGTAATGAAAACTATTGAATTCTTCCTTTAGTTTGTGTTGATGACAAATAAGAGTGAAGAAATTTATAAATGTTTGTTTCAAGATATGATTGACTTTGCCGAAGAAAATGAAATTGAATTGAGACCACAGACCATATTAATTGACCTGGAATCAGCTGAAATAAATGCCTCCAAAGGTGAGTTCCCTAACGTGTCTAATAAGGTTTGTTTTTTCCACCTCAGACAATGTATTTGGATAAAAATTCAAGCAAGTGGACCGGCATCTCAGTACAGCACCAGTGAAGAATTTTGTTTGTTGCTTCGGCATTTGTGTGTCTTGGCATTTATTCCTTCTGGTGAGATACCACAAACATTTAATGTTCTGAAGCCACATTTACCGAGCGAAGCTAGTGATGTGATAAAGTGGTTTGAAGACAATTATATACAGTGAAACTTCCCTTTAACGGACAGCCATAGGGAACGAAAATTTGTCTGTTAGAGAGAAGTGTCCACTAACAAGAAGTCTTAGGGAGAAAAAAAAAATAAAGAAAAATCGTTAAATGTTTAATGTAAAATTAAATTAAAATATATACAGATTTTGAACAATATTTTTGTAAATAATATACAATTACATACACAAGAGATAAAGAAAAATTGTTAGAACGTTTAATGTAAAATTAAATTAAATTATATACAGATTTTGCACAATATTTTTGTAAATAATATACATACAATTGTGCTGTGCATATTATGACTTTATCTTAAGAAAAATACATACAGTAATCACTTATTTTCTTCTGCACCTTCTTCTGGCTGATAATTTTGTTTTCAACATTTGTTTGGAGTGAAGAAACCATCAAAAGTCCTTCAGTATCTTCTTCAGCGGCGAAAAACATTTTTAAACGATTGATTTGTATGAGCGCTTCTTCTATTTTCATCGGTGGTTCATCGTTAATATGTTCTTCGACAGAATGACCTCCTTCCATTTCTTCATCCTCATGAGGAACTTCTTGAAAAATATCGATGATGATGTCGTTGATATCTAGAGCACCATCTTTTGTAGTGAGGTTCGAGTCTATATCTTTGTAGCCAGGGTCACTCGTAGCGGAAGTATCGTACATTATCAATAGATGTTGAAGTTCTTGTTCTTCTTGGTGCTCCACATTGCTGTTCACAACTTCAATTTTTGCGTTTGAGAAGCCAGACTTTACAAAACAGTTCACAACAGTTTGTTTTCTAATTGCGTTTACCGAAGAGGAAATCCATTGAATCGCATCTAGGATGCCGAGTTTCTTTGCAAGGTCACTCGCATGGTCACTCGCAAGGTCACTATTCATGTTTGCAATGAGATGTCTTAAAACACGTTTTCTGCAGTGAAGTTTAAAATTTTTTATTATCCCTTGATCCAAGGGCTGACACTCTGCAGATGTGTTTGGTGGCAGAAAAACGATTTGAATGTTGGACAATTCAATGTGCAGGTGAGATGCAGCATTATCCACGAAAAGAATAATTTTTCTGTTTTGATGAATCATGTTTTGGTTAAAGTGACTTATCCATTCGCTCATGGTATCTCGTGTCATCCACACTTTTTTATTAGCCTTCCAGTCAATATTCAAAAGATTCAACTTTATGCCCTTGAAACAACAAGGATTTTGTGGTTTTCCTATAACAAGAGGTTGTTCAAAGTCTCCCAGCATATTTGTACACAATAGTACAGTCAAGTGTTCCTTAGAAATTTTTCCGCCTTGGCACTTTTCGTTTTTTAGACTTATTGTTTTTTCAGGAAGAGCTTTAAAAAACAACCCCGTTTCGTCACAGTTGTAAATATCCTTAGCTTCAAAATCACGACATAAATCTTCCAATTTGACGGTCCATTCTGTTACAACCCCAGTATCAACAGATCCACCTTCACCACTTACGGTTTTCCAAGATATTTTATGCCGAGTTTTGAACTTGTCTAGCCATCCCATAGAAGCTTTGAACTCATTTACTCCCATAGATTTCGCAACCTCCAAAGCCTTTTCCCTAATAATAGGCCCATTAATGGGAATTTTTTTAGCACATGCGCAACAAAACCATTCATGCGTAACATTGTCAATTTGAAGTCCAACAGTTTTCGAGAATGATTTTTGAACCTGATCATTTACGTGTTGCCAAAATTGTTTGAGCAGTTCATTTTTTTTTCTTTAGGATGTCGCTTACCTGCATCTTCCCGATTTTGAATTTTGCAGCGAGATTGCGAACACTATTTTTTGCCGATCATACGCATTAATGAGTTCGACTTTATCTTTTAAATTTAAATGTTTACGAGAATACATTGTGCACTTCACACGACACTGAACATAACTGAAAACCGAAACTCAAAAGACGAAAGGTCAACAAAATCCCCCCCCCCCTGCACACACCGAATTCATCAGAAGTTTTACCCGTGCCTTAAAATTTTTGAAAAAGGGTTTAGAACCGCGACGTAAACCTTGATAAAATTCAGAGAATCGGAAATAGAAAATAAACACACGATTGAGGCACTACGTGGAAGAAACGTTCCTAGAAAAAGGGCCGTGAGCTCGCCTGCTGTCCGTTATTGGGAGATCAAATTAAGTGCTAATCTAAACAAAACAGTGCAGATTGCCTGTCCGCATCTGTTTACAGATCATGTCCGCTAGACAGAAGCTGAAAACACGTTAAAACCAATAGAGGAGAGTTGGGGAATTTGATGATGTCCGTTGTAGAGAGGTGTCCGTCAGGAGAAGTTTCACTGTATATGGAAGAAGTAGACTGTATATGCGTAATGGTACAGTAAATTGCACTTCACCATTATTTCCACCAACATTATGGTCCATATATGATTCCATTCAACTGAGAATTCCACGCACCCAAAACAGTGTTCAGGCTTGGCATAGAAGATGGGAGTGTATAGTTGGACGAGCACATATTGGCTTATATAGGATCATTGAGGAATTTCAGAAAGAACAGCAACAGGTTGATAATTAGGCTGAATGCATATTTTGTGGTGAATCCTGTCCAAAATGCAAGTAGGCGACAGTTGTGAGAGAAATGAGAATAATGAGGATTGTGAACGATTGTGAAAATAGATCTGTGATGGGTTCATGGTGCCCAATATCTTCGTGGTATTGTGCACACTTTATATGTGTATATACACTGTGTGATCACTGAATTATGACCACCCCTATGAAAACTGAATGTGACCCATTGGCCACGTGAGGTACGAGAGTGCGAAGTTAGTCGACCTATGTAGTATAGATAAGGTGTCAGTGGTTCAGTAGGTAGTAAAATTCTGAGCGTGATGGATAAAAGGAAGGATTTATGAGACTTTGATAAAGGACATATTGTGGGTGCTCGATGAGCTGGTGCCTTGATTTCCCAAACGGCTGAACTGGTGTGGTGTTCGAGAGCTGCTGTAGTTAGTGTACCAGGACTGGCGTCAAAATGGTCAAACAATGACTCTACAGCAAAACTGCAAAGGTCAGTAAAAGGTTGATGTTAGAGGTGAGCGCCGGGTCCGACGATTCGTACAGGCGAACATGCACAGCACTGTTGAAGAGTTGACTACCCAGTACAACATGGGCCAACCCGGAACAATATCTGGCATGACCATGCGTCGCACGCTTACACGTATGGGCTATACCAGCAGAGACAACCCCTATGGCATCCTCTCCTAACCAAGCTTCATCGTCGTAAAAGACTCGCCTGGTGCAAAGAGTATGCAAATTGAACATTAGAAAATTGGAAGGTGTGCTGGTTGGATGAGTCACGTTATTTACTCCATTCCATGGATGGTCGTGTACGGATTTGGCGTCAACAACATGAGGCTCTTGATCCATCATACATGGTATCAAAAGTGCAGGCCTGTGGAGGCAGTTGTATGGTGTAGGGAATTTTTCACTGGCAGAAACGTTCGAGCCCGTCGCCACCAAATATGAAGGATGCGGAAAGGTCAGGGAATGACCACCGCATATCCCGGAGCAATATGGCCTTAGTTGCTAATGCTCCTAAAAACCAAACAACAAACAAACAAACTGGCAGAAACTTGGATCCCTGGTGCATGTGGAACAACATATCATTGGTCTCCGCTATTGTCAACTGCTTGCTGACTGTGTACACCCTGCTATGTTGCACTTTTTTCCATATGGCAATGGTGTCTTCCAAGATGACAGTGCACTGAGCCATCAGGCACTTGTTGTGCAGGAATGGTTTGAGGAACACAGTTCTGACTTCCAGCATATCGATTGTCCCCCGAACTCCATCGATATCAATCCCACAGAGCACTTGTAGGACACTATGGAAAGGCATATCAGACATCTGGATACACCAATCACCCCCATACCTGCATTGCTGGCCGCATTACACGCAGCTTAGTTGGCCATGCCTCCTGAACGCTTCCGACATCTTGTTGAATCAATGCCATGTTGGATAGCTGCTGTACTGAGGACAAAAGGAGGACCTATGAAGTATTACGTAGGTGGTCATAATTCAGTGATCACTCAGTGTGTTATATAAAGTGTGTTGTTTATTCATTAATATGACTTAAAATATTAACATTATGATACACTGTAATGTTTTTAGCGGCCGTATTGATTACATTAAAAACATTTTTTATCACAAACAGTTTGAGATATGGACCCTAATTTTTTTTTTTTTTTTTTTTTTAAATATAATTGGTATGTCAGGATTTTGGGTGGCACCAATAGAACTCTACATCATCAGTATTCATGGGAGAATGACTGCACATAAGCCAAACATCACTAGCTTCACTTAATAGTCTTGTTTTGCATGGTAGAATGAATGCCATAATTGGATCATAGAGCAGTGGAAACCCAGTTCTGTGGAGTGACAAATTTCTCAGCACATTATTCTGATCAGATGGGTAGGTGTGGAGAATGCCTAAACATCTACTGCCAGGGTGCATTGTGCCATCAGCAATGTTTGCAGGAGTCAGGATTATAGTGTGGTGCCATTTCATTTAGTATTGGTATTAGTATTAGCCATATAGTGCAAGGAAGCTATAGGCTTTTGCTGTACTGGCCAAAAAAAAAATAAATAAATGAAAATGAAATAATTCAAATACATTTATAGAACACACTATAAAGCTGTCTTGCATTTTAGCTGTCAGCACCATCTTCACTTGCATTTGAAATGTTCATAAGAAGAAACTGGAATTTACAAATAGAAGGAACACATGTTTCTTGTGGTAAGCTTAGGACCTTTGGTGGTTGTGCCTGGAACCATGAATGCTCACAACTACTTTAACATTTTGGACCATTCATGCTCTCTAAGATTTGGCAGTTCTTTGATACAGATCCATGTTTGTTTCAGTGGGATGATGCCTATGCATCATGCCATGTTGCCAATGCTGTCAAAAATGTTTCTTGTACATTAGCATTAGCAAAGGCACATAATGCAAGAAAGCAAGCTTATATAGAATCAGCCACAAAAAAAAAAAACCTTATTTCACCCATCCACTTGCTCCAAATGTTTGTCAAGTTCTGCCTTGAATCTATTTAAGCTATCAACTTTTACAACGACAAATGGAAGTTTGTTCCTGCAATCAACCACCCTCTGGCTAAAGGCAAACTTCTGCACATATATCCTACAACCGTCTTTCCTCGATTTGAATTTATGCCCTCTCAGGCGATTATTCTGAGCAAGAGGAAGAATCCCATCAGCATTGAGCATGCTCAAACCATTCAAGGCTTTATACACCTCAATCAGATCACCTCGCAGGTGCCTAGTCTCCGGACACTGTAATTTGCAAAACTTAAGCCTTTCTTCGTAAGAGTAACCCTTTGTTCCTTTCACTAATCTTGTTTCCCTTCTCTGTACTCATTCCAACAGCTCTACATCCTTCTTAAAATGAGGCCTCCAGACCTGTATACAGTACTCAAGGTGTGGCCTGACCATTGCCTTATACAAGGGGATAATCATCTCCTTATCCCTGCTAGAAAAATTCCTGTATATCATTGACAAGACACCATGAGCTACTCTTGCAGACCGTCTGCACTGCTCAGAAAACTTCATATCTGCCTGCACAATTACCCCCAGGCCCTTTCCATTCTCTACCACTGTCAGTGTAGTACCACAGAGTTGATATGTTACTCTGGGGTTACTGCTTCCCATGTGTAGAACTTTACATTTGTCAATGTTAAACTCTTTTGAACATGGATATTCAAAAGAGATCATGGGGTCTTGTCAATGATATACGGGAATTTTGCTATCAGAGATAAGGAGGTGATTATCCCCTTGTATAAGGCAATGGTCAGGCTACACCTTGAGTACTGCATACAGGTCTGGAGGCCTCATTTTAGGATGTAGAGCTGCTGGAACAAGTATAGAAAAGGGGAACGAGATTGGTGAGAGGAACAAAGGGTTGCTCTTACCAAGAAAGCCTTAAATTCTGTAAATTGCAGCATCTGTAGACTAGGCACCTGCAGTGTGATTTGATGGAGGTGTTTTTTAAGACCTTGAATGGTTTGAGCAAACTCAGTGCTGATGGGAGTCTTCCTGTTGCTCAGATTACACACTTTAGGGGATATAAATTCAAATTGAGGAAAGACAGTTGTAGAATAGATGTGCAGAAATTTGCCTTTAGCTAGTGGGTGGTTGATTGCTGGAACAAACTTCCGTCGATCGCTATGAAGTTGATAGCTTAAATAAATTCAAGGAAGAACTGAACAAACGTTTGGAGCAAATGTATAGATGAAATGGGAAATTTTTTTTTTTTTTTTTGGCTGATGCTGTATAAGCTTGTTTTCTTGCATCATATGCCCTACTAATGTTAATGTGGGGTTGACTTTGTTATGCTGAAGGATGCTCTTGAGTGCATCTTTTTGTATCCTCAGGAACACATCATTCACATATGCTTCTAAATCTAGTCATGATTGGCAACTCTAATGGGCATTTATACAGTTTAGAATTTTCGCCGAATTTTGTTTAATTTAATTGTAACCATCTTTTATTTTAAATAAAAAGTTAATGAATTGTGAAATTATCAAATTTTGGAAAATATCGCTGAAATGAATTTTATTTGCTTGTTATGTATTCCCTACTACTATTCCTTCAGTTCAAAGTTATTAAAAGTATTATGTTGCTTTAGGAACGAGAAATGCTTACAGCTAGTGAAAAGAATCGTGCCTTACAGCAGAGACTGAAAGAAACTCCACTTTCAGTAGAGAAATGTGGTGGTACTACCTCTTGTAAAAAGTTAATGCCAAAACTTTCTCCAAAAAAAGGATCCCCAAATAAATTTTTGAATAGGCAAGTTTGTTTATTATTATTTTTTTAATCCATTTTTTTGTAAATTGAAGTGATGATCATAATATCCCTTTTTGACATAACTTTTTGCTTATACTAATTTCACTTAGATTTTTTATGTATGTGATAACTGCAACCTTAAATGATCCTTAAAGTTGGACAGCATTAGATATTATAGCTGTTCAGTAACTACACCAACTTGATTAATTTTAACTATATTTGTTTAATGAACTAAGACACATAAAGTATTAATATTACTAGGAATTCTTCTCAGAGACGAATAGGCATTCTTACAGAATGCTTATTTTATGTTTTCGAACAATGATTTTATTGTTTCTTCCTCAGTACTAAACATTGAGAAATGAAAAATTGAACTAAACATTGAGAAATGAAATTTAAGAAATAATAGTAGTCATTTAGACTTTCAAGAGAAAGAGACTTTCAAATTGGCATGAGACTTTCAAGAGACTTTCAAATTGGCATGAGACTTTCAAGAGACTTTCAAATTGGCATGAGATTGGCATTTTTATGTATATGGAGATTTTTTTATTGCCTGAAAGGCCAATAAAAAAATGTTTTTCGATGTTTTGTTCTTGTTGGCAGTTGCCCATCACTGTGCCAGATCTCTTTGCATTAGAGAATCTGATGCGAAAGGTTCCGATTCTGATATGTAGGTTTTTCAGAATAATTTAGCCTATCTATTAATAGACAAGGGAAAATCTTTTATCCTTTATTTATAGAGTTTGGCACAGTGTGTTCTTAAATGAAAGTTTTTTTTTTTTTTTTTTAAATATATATTAAAAATATTCAAAATCCCATGAAGTTTATGGGAACTGAATAATTTACTGGGTGTTTCACATAATGTGCGCCACCTGTTAATTTGGTTAGTTTTGATTTTAGAAGATTTTACACATAAATCTCTTGTGCTATATTTCTCATGACTTTTCAAGATAATGATAAAAAATAAATATAAAGTTTACAGTTACAGTTTTATGGATTTCTACCTAAAATTTGCCTAATCAGTTGCTTTTTTTGTCAATTAGAACGCTATTTGGCATCATTTGTCTAAAAATATAAAAAAAAAAAATTATTTTTAAATTTCCTCTGAACTTCAGTTTATGAGGTAAAAATAAGTATGCCCTCTTCCCCTACTTGATATTAGCATTAGCAGAGGCATGTGATGCAAGAAAGCAAGCTTGAATTTATTTAAGCTATCAACTTTCACAATGACAGATGGAAGTTTGTTGCAGCAATCAACTACCGCTGGCTAAAGGAAAATTTCCACACATCTATTTGACAACTGTCTTTCCTCTATTGCAGTTTATGCCCCTCACGTTTGTAATCTGAGCAAGTGGAAGAATCCCATCAGCATTGAGCCTGCTCAATCCATTCAAGGCCTTATATGCCTCAATCGGATCGCCTTGCAAGTGCCTAGTCTCCAGACGCTGCAATTTGCAGAACTTAAGCCTTTCTTTGTGAGAGCATCCCTTTGTTGCCCTTCTAAGTGGGAAGCATTCAAAGAATTAATCGTGGAAGCTACTAGACTTTATATACCGATTAAGAAATATCGTTCAAGGTTTAGGCCTAAATGGTTATCAAATGAACTAATGAGACTCGTGACAGAGAAGAAAAATGCATGGGATGCATATAAATTATCAGGTGACGCAGAAGCCTGTGGCAGATATAAGCTAGTCTGTAATCAGGTCACAAAGGAGGTTCGGCAGGCGAAGGCGGATTACGAGAAATCTTTGGCAAAAGATGCTAAGAAAAACAGCAAGGATTTCTTTACTTATATAAACTCTAAAAGGAAGGGGATGAATATGATTGGTCCACTTGACATCGATGGTTCGACTGTTGATGATCCTGCTCAGATAGCAAACAAACTGAATGAGTATTTTACATCTACATTCACACGTGAGGAATTATTACAATTTGAAAATGGAAGAAGGTTATCAAATTGTAGTAGTGTGCTTAATGATTTTGTAATAACTGAGAGCAAAGTGGAGGAGAAATTGTTGAAGTTAAACATAAGAAAGGCACCTGGGGTGGATGGGATCTATCCAGTTATTTTAAAGGAGGCGGCAAAGCAACTAAGCAAACCCTTAGCCATAATTATGAGAGCATCCTTGGACTCAGGGGAGGTTCCCACGGACTGGAGATGTGCAAATGTGTCCCCAATTCACAAAGGTGGATCGAAGGGTGACACGAGTAATTACAGACCAGTTAGTTTAACTTCTGTTCCGGGTAAAATAATGGAGTCGCTGGTTAAAGATGCATTGCAGGATCATCTAGACAAGACTGCAGCAATAATTCAAACACAGCATGGGTTTGTTAAGGGAAAGTCTTGTCTGACAAATTTGATTGGTTATTATGATGTGGTCACAAAAGAACTGGATGCAAAAAATAATTTTGATATCATATACTTGGATTTCAGGAAAGCTTTTGACACTGTTGCGCATGGAAGACTACTGTACAAATTGGAGCAGAATGGTATTAAGGGTAAGTTGCTACAATGGATAAAAGGATGGTTAAGTGAGAGAAGACAGAGGGTGGTAATCAATGGGTGCTGCTCTTCGTGGACTAATGTTATTAGTGGAGTCCCACAGGGTTCGGTGTTGGGTCCACTGTTGTTTTGTGTATTTATCAATGATATTGATGAAGGTATATCAGGCTTAATGTCGAAGTTTGCAGATGACACAAAGGTTGGCAGGGTTGTTAATGACAGTAATGGCAGTGTGCTACTGCAACAGGATCTAGATAATTTGGGCAGATGGGCTAAGAAGTGGCAACTGAAATTCAACCTTGACAAATGCAAAGTACTGCATATGGGTAGAAGTAACCCCAGAGAAACGTACCAACTGTGTGGTACTACACTTAAGGTGGTAGAAAATGAAAAACACCTGGGAGTAATTGTGCAGTCAGATATGAAGTTTTCTGAGCAGTGCAGACAGGCTGCTAGGGCGGGTCATGGGGTTTTGTCAATGATATATAGGAATTTTGCTAGCAGGGAAAAGGAGGTGATTGTCCCTCTGTATAAGGCAATGGTCAGGCCACGCCTTGAGTACTGCGTACAGGTCTGGAGGCCTCATTTTAGGAAGGATGTAGATTTGCTTGAGTGTGTACAGAGAAGAGCAACACGATTGGTGAGGGGAATGAAGGGATTCTCTTACCAAGAGAGGCTTAAGTTCTGCAAATTGCAGTGGCTGGAGACTAGGCACCTGCGCGGTGATCTGATTGAGGTCTATAAGGCCTTGAATGGGTTGAGCACGCTGAATTCTGATAGGATCCTTCCACTTGTTCAGATTACCAACCTACGGGGACATAAGTTCAAATTAAGAAAGGACAGATGTAGAATAGATGTGCGGAAATTTGCCTTTAGCCAGCGGGTGGTTAATTGCTGGAACAAACTTCCATCTGTCGTTGTAGAAGTTGATAGGTTAAATAAATTTAAGGAGGAACTGGACAGGCATTTGGAGGGAATGGTGTGATTTTTTTTTTTTTTTTTTTTTTTTATTTTGGCTGATGCTGCATAAGCTCCTACACTTGCTTTCTTGCATCATGTGCCACTACTACTACTACTACTACTTCTCTGTACTGATTCTAGCAACTTGACATCCTTCCTAAAATGAGGCTTCCAGACCTGTATGCAGTACTGCAGGTGTGGTCTTGACCATTGTCTTATACAAGGGGATATTCACCTCCTTACCCCTGCTTGCAAATTTCCTGTATATTATTGACAAGACCCCATGACCTACTCTGGCAGCCTGTCTGCACTACTCAGAAAACTTCATATCTGACTGCACAACTACCCTCAGGTCTCTTTCATTTTCTAATACCCTGAGTGTAACACCACCCAGTTGGTACATTTCTCTGGGGTTACCACTACCCATATGCAGTACTTTGCATTTGTCAAAGTACTGCATATGCACAATTTAATTTCAGATAATTTCTGACAACTAGAGGACGATATGGTGCACCCCTCCTCCTCTAGGCCAAGTTTTTTTTCAATTACTCTTTTTAAACCACGCTTCCTTATCGTGATTTTTAAACACCGTTTTTAGTTAACCAATGTTTTTTCACACTACTATTTTATGATTCATATAACCACAATGGATTATTGAGGTGAGTGCCGCTATTTATTAAGCTTTGACTAAATGCATATTTATTTGTCAATGTTAAACTTCAGTTGCCACTTCTCAACTTTTCCAGATCCTATTGCAGCAGCATACTGTCATTACCATTGATCAATATCATTGATGAATATACAAAACAACAGTGGGCCCAAACCCTGGGGGACACCACTATTAACATTAGTTCACGAAGAGCAGTGTCCATTAATTACCACTCTGTCTTCTCCCACTCAACCATCCTTTTATCCATTGTGGCAACTTTCCCCTAATGCCATACTGGCCAAATTTGTAAAACAGTCCTTCATGTGCAACAGTATCAAAAGGTTTCCTGAAATCCAAGTATATGATATAAAAATTAATTTTTGCATCCAGTTCGTTTGTGACATCATAATATCCAATCAGATTGGTCAGACAAGACTTCTACCTTACAAACACATTCTACGTCAGAATTATTACTGCTGACTTGTCTAGATGATCCTGCAATGCTTCTTTAACCAGTGACTCCATTATTTTCCCCGGAACAGAAGTGAAATTAACAGGTCTGTAATTGCTCGTGTCACCCTTTGATCCTCTTTGGTAATTGGAGATATTTGCAGTCCGTCGGGACTTCTTCTGAGTCTAAGGATGCTCTCATAATTATGGCTACTGGTTTGCTTACTTCCTTGGCCACCTCCTTTAATATAACTGGATAGATCCCATTCACCCCAGGTGCCTTTCTTATGTTTAACTTCAACAATTTCTTCTCCACTTTGCTCTCAGTTATTACAAAATCATTTAACTCCCTGTTAGAATTTGATAAACATCTGGCCCTCTCTTCCTTAAATACTCCTCACATGTGAATGTAGATGCAAAATACTCATTTAAATTGTCAGCTATCTGAGAATGATCATCTACAGTCAAACAATTGATATCAAGTGGACCAATCTGATTCATCCCCTTCATTTTAGAGTTTATATAAGTATAGAAGTCTTTGCTGTTTTTCTTTGCATCCATTGCCAAAGATTTCTTATAATCTGCCTTCACTTGCCTAACCTTCTTTGTGACTTGATTTCAGGCTAGCTTATATGTACCATAGGCTTCTGTGTCTCCTGATAATTTATATGCATCCCATGCATTTTTCTTCTCTGCCATCTCATTAGTTAGGCGCCTCCATAGCCAGGTGGGAAGGAGCAGCAGTGTGTAGCACACGCTTCTTGATTAGACTGGGGTTCGAGCCCGTCACCACCAAATACGGAGGATGTGGAAAGGTCAAGGGAATGACCACCGCATATTCCCGGAGCAATATGGCCTTAGTTGCTAATGCTCCTAAAAAAAAAAAAAAAATCTCATTAGTTCATCTGACTTCCATTTGGGCCAAAACCTAGAGCAGTATTTCTCAGTTGGAACAAAAAAAGCCTAGCAGCTTCCAAGATTATTTCCTTGAATGCTTCCCATTTAGAATTTGCTGTTGGTAACATCATCAGTTGGTCACACTGTGTAGAACTGAAAAAATCTCTGAGACCACTATAATCACCTTTACGAAAGCAAAAACTCTTCCCTTTACCCCTGACGGTAGTTACATCTTTAAGTAAATCCCACATCAGTACAATATGATCACTGCCATCTAGTGGTTCCTTTATCTGTAAATTCTTAATGCACGAATAATCAGATCAAGAGTGTTACTCCCTCTGGTTGCCTTTCTAACATGCTCTTGTAGAAAACAATCATCAAATAAATCCACAAAAGCCTTGCTAGTGTGCAAGTGACCAATCCACAAGTTCCAGTCAATATCTGGGAGTTAAAATCCTCCATTATAAGACACTCTGGTTTACTGGCCCACTCTATTTCAAATTGAATTTTATGCATATGTATTTGAAAAACTGTTTTTCATTTACAAATTTTGAAACTAGATAAAGGAGATGAGATAGCAGAGAAAAATTGTCAAGGGGTGACTACTTTTTTACAAGGTGGAGGCTTAAGATTCCAGTTCTATAAACTTCAGTTTTATTATAGCCAGTTTGTTTATTGTAGTTTATAAATATTCTATATTTATTTGAGTTTTTTAAAATTTTTATCAGAAAATTGCTGCAAGAGTGTAAGAAGTTAATTATTTTACATTAATTTTTTTTTGTTATTTTCCATTAAAGTGTTTCTTTTTTATAGTTATAAAACTTGCATGCTTAGCATGCCCTTCAATATATACACTGTGAGGCTCGTTTGTTTGGTATGCCCAGTGGCATTACTATGCCATTTCGGTACATTGGGGTCCCGCTGGCCTCCTGCCCGAAATAGAAAAAAATTTAATTGATTAAAAATGTAAGTTTTTAATTATGTTTATCATAAAATTTGCTATGTCTACGAACAATATTTGTTTTCACATGAAGCATGTTTATTATTAGCTAGCTGCACTGCTAGAACTGCACTTAACAGAGGTGAAATGGTATTAGCATAGCTGCTGCTTTCTGGGCAGTTTTTAACGATTTGTGACTGCAGGGATCAAAGTCAAATAGGGGTTCTACTTATTGAGGGGTAAGACCCATTTATTGGGTGTCATTATTATTGAGTATAGTATTACTATTACACCTATAATATTTCTGAGTATTACTGGAGGGACCATGCATTTGGGCCTGTGGAGACTTTTGCCCCCCTGCAGTTTGTATGTCAAAAAAAATCGTAAAAGCAATGAAAAGTCAAGTTATCTGGATGAACAATACTATTAAAAATTTTGATTTTGTTTTAACTAACTTACTTATAGAAAAAATCTTGTCCTGTTTTAATTCAGCATCAATGATTTTGCAAAGAACGAATATGGATATTGGTCAAGTTGCATTGGGCATAGAAACATTGTATAATCAAGTGAAAAAATTAAGAAATGAATTTGAAAATATCATCAAGGAAGCATCATCTATTGCTCAGAAATGGGGTATACCTTGTCAATTTGCAAATGAATGGAGGTGATTTGTTAAGAAACATTTTGAACTGGGAGAGGACTACCAATTTGAAAATGCAGAACTGTTCTTTAAAGTTAACATTTTTTATCAGTTAGCAATTACATATTGACTTAGTGACTACCCAGCTGCACAAAAGGTTTCAAGGACGAAACACATTTTCTGACTTGTTTGCATTTCTTACTCCAACTCAATCCAAATGGATGAAAATTCCATTATAAAAAATGCAGAGAAGGTGCAAAAGAAATTTTCAAGTGACTTTTCAGAATCATTTTCAGTGCAATTACTACTTTGCGTCAAGTCACTAAAAAGTGAAATATCAAAAATTAAAACTATTTGTGAATTTGCGAAACTAGTCATAGTAAAATACTATGATATGAGTGCTAGTTTTTTGGAAGTGTGCTCCTTATTGATATTATTTTTGACAATTTCGGTTACCATACCAACTGCAGAACGCTCTTTCTCAAAATTAAAATTAATTAAGAATTATTTGAGAAATGCCGTGGGACAACAACATCTATCAGTGCCAGCACTGCTTAGCAGAGAAGCTGAAAGAATGGACGTTTCTAAATTAATTTATGATTTTGCCAATGCCAAATCTAGAAGAAAACCATTCTAAATTACATAAGTCAAAATATTACTTCATTTAATTTTCAGAATTTATTTTTCATTTTTATATTTACAGAATTAATATTTATATTGTATTGATAAAGATTTTAAACACACATTTACTGTTGTATTGTTAATTTTTTTTTTTTACCAAAACACACATTTTCATGGGGCTGTTGAAAATATATATTTTCATTTATATTTTCATATAAATACAATATATTTATATTGTATTGATAAAGATTTTAAACACACATTTACTGTTCTATTGTTAATTTTTTTATTTTTACCAAAACAAATATTTTCATGGGGCCCACACTTAACTTTGTATTGCGGCCACTTTTTCTAGTTACGCCACTGGGTATGCCCCATTATTTAAGAAATTGACTACCCTGTTAGACATTCATATATTGGCCATACTAGACTAGATAATTAATCAGGGCTGTTGTGGTGGATAGAAAGAGGAAGAGATTACAGTTCTATAAGCTTCAGTTTTATTTTATTGTTTTCACACAAGTATGTAGAGTATACAGAGATTATCCAACAATCAGAAAACATTAAAAACACCTAGGTAATGGTGAACTTATAGTAGTGATAATGCTATGAGCTAATGAGAGGGCAAATTGATATGTCAAAATGCACAGTGCATCAGACGCCCACCATGAATGTGGCATGGCAGCAAATGAGCTCACTAGGTTCTACTCCTGTCTGGTAAAAAGCAGCTGTTAGTATATTGAGCATAGGAACACCAACACTGAATATTTGAGGAGTAAAAATGGTTGCCTGGTTGGACAAATCCCAGTTCTATTTGTTTTGTGCTGGCTACAGGTCCACAGTGTGGTGACTGCTGCACAAATCAGTGGACCCATTGCTAGATATCAGTACTACAGATTGGTGGCTGAAGTATGATAGTGAGGAGTGTTTCCACGGTACACATTAGGTCCCCAATACCAATGGATCAATGTATGATACCACAGCATACTTGAATATTGCTGCTGAGATGCATTCCTTCCTGCTCACAATGTTACCCATCTGGTAACATTTGTTACCAGATGGGGAACATTGTGAGCAGGGGTGATTGAGTGAGAAATTTTGTTGGATAACCAAGAATCTACAAAATGAAAGAAAAATTCAAATGTGGCAAAAAAGGTAATTTATTTACATGCAATTTATAAAAGTATACTGCAGACTTGGTATAAAATTTAATATGTGCATATTATTTTTTGAAAAAGGAAAGCAATGAAGTTTGCTTTTAACCTTGGTTTATCTTTCTGTGAATGGTATTAAGTAAAGTTTGAAGCATCATTTTATCAGCAAGAGGGAGCTGTCTCCTTATTCCATGTAATTGAGCAGAGACTTATTAAAGTTGACACTTTTAGCGCCTTTTTCATGTTTATTGATGAGCTTAAGATTTTGTTCAGTAGAAAGAACAACCATTTTTTGCTTTAACACGATGGACATACATAGATGTAAATTAAAAAATAAAAGTACTTTGAGAAGAATGTTAATTTTAACATTCTTCTTGAAGAATATGGGATGACTACTACCAGCTAACTGTTAGTAGTCTTCTTGAAAGCAAAGGCAGGAATTTGGTTTCTGAGAAATTCAATTCCTAATGTATAGGAAGGAACATTACAAAATCTAAACAACAGCAGTTATAATGGATTCCACATTTTTTTTTTTTTTGTTATCTGACTTAGACTAACTAGGCTTCTGCAGATTGTAGAGACTACAGTTAATTCACTCTTGGATAAATATGGTCTATATATTAATGGATAATATATTACAGTTAGTGTATACTTGTATACTAATATTGCTAGGGATACTGTATATTTTTAGAAAGCACTCTTTTTATAAGGAACTTTTTTACTTTTTCTCTCTTTTTTTTTTTTTTTTTGTTTTTTAACAGATTTTCTTTTCCTAGTGAAGAGTATGGGGGTGCATCTAAATCTGACATTTCAGTGCAAGTTAGATGTGAAGAGCCCAGTTGCAAGAAAACATTTCACTTGGTACTTCCATGCTCACACGGTTAGTTTTTTTGAATTAAAAGAAGAAAATGGAATGATGTATTAGAAATGCTATAAATTATAAGTGAGTTCAAATGGTTATAAGGGACACCCATTCACTCATAACATAGTAGAAATGCAGAATGGAATCAACTGTAAATGAAGCAATGGATATAGAAAAAACTTATGAAGGAAAGTTATGTTGCAGTAAGTTTAAATAGTATACTTCGGATACAGTTTTATATTAATGTATAGTTTGTGTTAAGTTTTATTAAGGTAATATTGCAGAGTAACAAAATAATGCAAATGTAAAATGTCAAAATACACGCTCTTTTATGAATTAGCTAAAATGAAAAACACATTTATGTTTGATGTTAATGTGGAGGAATTCATTAAAAAAATGCTGAGCAAAAAAAAATTAATTTTTTTTTGATTTGGTAAATTACTAAGCATTATTTATTATCAATAATGTTTTCATCAGATTAAAAATGCATTTAAGTTAATACAGTGGCTCCCCACTCTATGATATTTATCCATTCCAGAGACACCATCGTAATGTGAACCCAATGACACATTGTTTTTTGGTAATTTGTTCCAAGACCTCGGAAGTTGAAATTTTCGCTATATGTCTAAGCTATTTATCTCTCTAAAAGGTGATTTTTATAGTGGAAATTGTATTAGTTTTATATAGGATACCTAGTTTATGTTTTATATTTTTCTCTCTGGTTTATATTTTATATAAATCAGAGGCACAATAAAAAATGGGACACACTCACATGCAGGACACAAACTCCAACCAACATCAGTCGTGAACCTTTCTTCGAAATCCTTCACACCTACACAGTTATCTGTGCTTGAATGTGGATTCAATTTTTCTATTATCAATAATCACTACCCCATAAAAGACAGTATAATAGAGCTCCAAACAAAACTAGAGAACCACCCTGATAAGAATCGATTAATGCATGAGACAAATAGGATCATAAATTCAAATATCAGAACATGTCCAAACACGAATACAAAACAGTTCATGAGCCTTCAAAAATTCTGGAAAGACAACGACATCATCATTCAGAAAGCAGATAAAGGTGACACAATAGTAATTCTGGACAAATCTACATACATCAAAAAAATTCAAGAGATTCTTTCTGATGAGGATACCTATAAAATAGATAATGCATATACAATCACTATACTAAAAAATCAATCTGACTTAGAGCTCAAAAAGAAATTGATCTATGTACCTTACAAAACATAGGTATTTGAAACAACATTCTACCACATATTTGTGACAATCAAACTACTGTATTTCCCCATGTATAAGACGCACCTTTTTTCGAAAAATTTGTGGTCTAAAAACTGGGTTCTTCTTATACAGTGGTTGTAGATTTTTTTTACTTGCATTTCCCGCTTTTTCGCGCTTGTTGTCTTTGCGCTCATTGTTTCGCACTTGTTACCGGTATATTAGGTTACGTTTTGCCACATTCTGCCCAGAAATGGCTCAGAAAAGATTTTCGTACAGTGCTGAATTCAAGTTAAAAGTGATCCAGTTTGCAAAAGTGAATGGAAATCGTGCTGCTGAATGTAAGTTTGGTCCTTCTCTAACTGAGAAAACAATCCGAGACTGGCTACAGGAAGAATAAACCCTACTGAAAACGCCACGGCAGAAGAAGGACATTAGAGCCAAGTCAGCAAAATAGCCTGATTTAGAGAGGGAATTGAAGATATGGATTGAGGAGCAAAGGGCAATTGGAATTCCTGTGTCCACAAAGATGGTTCAGCATGAGGCAAGAAGAATTGCTGATGAAACAGAAGGTACTGATTTCAAAGGAGGACTCAATTGGTGCTTCAGGTTCATGAAATGGAATGGACTAAGTATGCGTACATGCACCAGACTTGCCCAAAATATGCCTGAAAGCTATGAGCAGAAGGTCCTTGAATTTCATCGTTTTGTCATTCAATGTCGGAAGACACATCAGTTTGAGTTGGGACAGATTGCAAATATGGACAAAGTCTCCCTTCAATTTGATGTCCCAAGTAACAGAACTGTTGATAAGAAGGGGGGTGAAAACTAACTGTGAAGACAAGTGGACATGAAAAGAGCCATTATACAGTTGTTCTAGCTTGTTGTGCCGACGGAACCAAGCTGCCTCCTATGCTGATTTTCAAATGCCAAAAGAAGACATTCCTCGAGGAGTGATTGTCCACGTTCATGACAAGGGTTGGATGGATCAGGATGGGATGAAGATCTGGTTTGAGAAAGTTTGGAGCAGGAGACCAGGTGGGCTCTTACGCAAACCTGCCCTATTGGTGCTTGATCAGTTCAGGGCACACGTAACAAAAAATACAAAGCTTGCTGCAGAGCAAAAAACAAAACTTGCCGTCATACCTGGAGGCTTGACACCCCAGCTCCAACCCTTGATGTCAGCATTAACAAACCCTTCAAAGCTGCCATGAGAGACGAATGGAACCAATGGATGAAGTCTTCTGGGGACAATTTGACACCAGCAGGAAGAGTGAAGAAACCAACTATAGCAGAAGTTTGTACCTGGGAGAAAAGATCCTGGGATAATATCAAGATTGAGATCGTTGTCAAATCATTTAAGAAGTGTGGCATTTCAAATGCCATAGATGGAACTGAGGACGAGGCAATATATGAAGACAGTGATTCGTCATCAGACACAGATGAGGACAGGCTAATGGATGGGAGTTTTGACAGTGATGAGTTGTGTGAATTTTATGATGAATAAAACTTGAGTTCAATAACTTTATGTAATACATTTTTTTTTTTTTTTTTTTCAAATTTCAGACCCCAAAATTAAGGTGTGTCTTATACATCATGGGAGCGTCTTATACATGAGGAAATACGGTACATAAAATAAATCACCCATTATTGACCCATAATTTCATACAAGAAATCAGCTTTTTGCCCACTTATCAACTTTTCTCGTTAAAATAATATCACCATTAATGAGATTCTCAGAATACACAATACTAATCGGGCATATGAAAAAATTAACTCCACTAATATATCAGATGAAGATACACTAGCATCCTATGACATTGTATCACTTTATACTAACGTAAACGTTGATTACACACTACAAAAATTGCAGAAGTTATTGACAATAGACTACACTAAAAGATTGCACATCCCTAAACATCAGCAGTGTCCTAGAATTAACTAGCCTTTTAGTTAGGGTAAAACATTTTCGGTTTGGGAATGTAATATACGAACAAGTATACAGCCTTCTAATGGGGTTGGGCATTTCAGCCCCACTTTCAGAAATTTATCTTGCCACCATTGAAAACCAAATACTTAAACCCTTTCCTTCTAAGATTAAATTATTCATGTGATATGCAGATGACATTAATTATAAGCAATAAAACCACCATCGATGAACTCCTACAAAAATTGAATTCCATTTACAACAGACTAAAATATACTTTAGAACTAGAAGAAGATAATAATATTAATTTTTTAAATCTGACCATATATAAATTCAATAACAAACTCAAAACATGAACATACAGGAAAAAGACACATACAGGAAAATTCCTACATTTTCATTTCCACCACCCCTACAACACAAAAAAATCAGTATTATACAACCAAATCTACAATCCAATTAAATACAATCATTCACAGGAAGATATGACTACAGAACTACTATACCTAACAAAAACCTTTATAGCTAGAAAATACTCCAAACAGTTAATTCAAGAAACCATATTAGCTGTAAAAGAAAAAATTAATAATCCTCACATTGATAACATTAGTACTGATCATACACAAAATACAATAGTCACACTTCCGTATCATAGCCAACTTGCACCTCAGCTCCGGAATATTTTTAGGGGTACAAACATTATACTGATTTTTTCCTCAGTTTATTATATGATAAAAAAAAATCAGTGTAATGGAACTTCCAGAACAGACAACACGAGAGCATACTATCATTATAATAGTTTCAAATCAGACCAACCAGGAACTGAACTCAGTCAACACGTACACTTTTAATCATGAACCATTAATAGATAAAAGAATTACCCTAATTAAACTTAAATCGAATTATAAGATATTCCAGTACGAAGCCCTAGCTATAAAATGGTTCTGCAAATATAGATCATATGAAATTTTAAACACTAAATCACCCATGAATATATCACCAATATGGCAATCTTAATGAAGAAGATTCAACACTCGAATCTTCTTCATTAAGATTTTTAGCAAAGCTTATTATCATCTTCATATAATTTTATAAATGACAACCAGGAAAAGGTGGTGCACTCCCTCTTCCTAGAGACATGTTTTTAAATTAATTAATCTATTAATATAATTGAAAACTTTTACTCTCTTAATTTCTTTTATGTAAATTTAACCATAACCAATATGATCTAGAGGTGAGTACTAAGGTAATAAGCCTTGCTAAGAATCTTAATAGATAATCAACAGTGCTTCAAGCTTTCAGCTGTAAAATTAGTCATATAGGATACTGTATTTAGTAAATATATTATGTAAGTAAGAGCTTCCAAAGGCTCAATATATCCTATGTTATATTAACATTTAAGAATATACAAAGGAATTTACCTTTATTTTGTCTTGTAGGAATTCTTCTTATCCTACTCTCCTGTAATACCAATTAATTAATGAATGATAATTTAAAACTCAAAATGTGTTCCTCACCTTCAGCCCATGAATGATTCAATACCACAGGATCACAGCCAAAGACTCCAACTTGACCCCAGAAATATCAAACCCCATGCAACTTCTAGTGATGCAAGCCATTATGTCAGAAAAACTGCACAACATTAAAAATATACGTTAAAATTATGATAAATTGTGATAATAAAATTATAAATAATAAAAATAGTAAAATTATTTATATAAAGATTCAACTACACAACTTGCTGTACAGACAAAAATAGATGAATTGACTAAGAGGTTTCTAAACAGAGGATACCCTCTAGCCTCCATTAATAGTATTAAATCACAGGCTAAGGATAGAATAATTAACATTAGACATAATAACAAGATTAATAATAAAGAACACTTATTACAGTTCCATATATAGAACATTGGTACAGGAAATCGAACTAAAAATAGTGGCTAAACTGGCAAATAAATTAATTTGATATTAATGAATCACTTGGCATTAGCTCGTGCTCTCGTTTACAATATTTCTTGTGGGGATTGTGTCTCCACTCATGTAGGATCAACGAGGTGTGTCTTAAATCTTAGGGTTAAACAACATGAAGCATCTGTTCGGGCATCACGTGCCAATGCTTCAGATAGCCAATGCTTTCTATAAATGAAAATCGCACTTTTCTTTTTAATGAAGCTAAGATACTCGGTATCTAGCACAATTACACAAAATTATTAATTGCCGAAACTTTGGAGATGAAAATGCACAGTAATGCTATCAACACTGCCGATTTTTTCTCATTTTCGATGTGTGGTCGTATGAATGCATGAGTACTAACAACTGATCTCCTATTAATATTGTAACACACACGCACAACATTCGTCAGTTTTATTCTAACCTGCGAACATGACAAACGTCAAAGTTTTGGTCCACTTCAGGGAGGAATTTTATTATCACAATTTTATCATAATTATAACATATATTTTTAATATCATGGGTTTTCTGACATAATGGCTTCCATCACTAGAAGTTGCATGGGGTTTGATGTTTCTGGAATTCGGTTGGGGTCTTCGGCTGCAATCCTGGGGTATCGAATCATTCATGGGCTGAAGGTGAGGAACACATTTTGAGTTTTAAATTATCATTTGTTAATTCATCGGGTAGTATACTTCATCATTTGATAATTATAAAGGTTTTTAAGAAGTAGTGAGGACATAGTTATTCACAGGGCGGTTTTTTTTTTTTTTTTTATTATTCATCATACCATTTTATTCATCTGAAGAATAAAATATTGTTTAGAAACAGAAATTAATATTCGGTCTATATTTATCAGCATTAGGAAATTCATGTCACAACATGTTCAGCCTCCACCTTTATTAGTAATATGTCAGCGTGTGCCATTGCAAAGAACATGCTCCAACATTTTCTCCAACACAGAAAAAATTTCATCTTCAATTGCTTTCTCAGTGCAGGAATGGTTTATGGATTCTTCTTAAACACTTTATCTCTGAGATAATTCAAGAGATAAAAATCACATGTATTTAAATTAGATGACATTGGAAGCCATGTCAGTCTTTGCCTTACACTTTAGGGTAGCAGCTAGAAATCATTAATTCCCCAGGAAATCTACTGAAGATTATTCAGTATTGCCAACCAAATCTTCAAACCTTGGCCTATAGAGTATGATGTTGGTAAGAAAAATTAAGCTTGTAAAACTGCATATAAAAGAAATAGTGTGATGAATAAAAAATATGTATGTTCATACAGGACAGGCCAAGTTGAAACTATGCATTGTGCAGGTAGCAGCAGTGGTTGTCTGTTCCATGTGTTGCATTGCAGAACAGTACAGTTAATGAGAACCTGTGTAATTGCATAGTAAACTCAACATATATTGTTAGCAAGTGCTTGAACAGACTGTTCATAAATCATAAACAGGCAATCAGAATCAAGATTGTGTGAGGATATGCAGTGAAGTGTTTATGTGGTCTGCATGGAAGTATGCAGAAACAATGTATTGCTTTTTCAGACTGTCTCACAAAAGATGATTTCTGTTCACCATGGCTGTGACAGTATGCATAATAAAAGGTTCTCACTGAGCTGCAACGAACAGCAAGTACAACTTGTATATAAATAATTAACTTTTTTTAGGATAATTTTTTTGTAGGAAAGTTGTTATTGCTTGTTACAGGTGTGTGCAATAAATGATATATGTAAGGATTCATACAAATTGCATTATTTTTATATTTTTACATTCTTTGCATCAGGGTGAAATTATTTTTCTATTTGGCAATCACCTTTACTGGATGCTCTGATCATTTGCAAACCATTCCAGTAGAGGTGCTGTTACATATTGAATAATGAATGATTTTATTGTGCTGTAAATAGAGTGATTTGTGTCAATCTTTATGGATAACCCCATGAAGAAAATGTCTTGTTTAAAGTTTTGATTAATGCAGATGATGTTTTGCTAAGGGTGCTTTGCATTTGGCCTATGTTCTGTGGCAACCCAATAATCCACTGGAGATGGATTATCTCAAGCCAGTCTGTCAACATACGAAATTGCTACTCACTAGATATCCATAGAAAATGCAAGAATAGGATGGTATTAGCAATAGCATTATGTTAAGTACTTTTATTCATCACCCATGTTCTCGTATGTCATATAGGACAATTTATGAATCACTATTGATTGGCTACAGGGAACAAAGTACATGACCACTTTCCTGATTTCAAGTGAGAGAGAGAGAGAGAGAGAGAGAGAGGGAGGGCAGGCAGGCAGGCATATAATGGACTGCAAAAATGCAATCTGTGTCTCAGTAGTCACCATTAACAGATGACTGAGTTTAGTAGGTTTGAATTTTTGTAGTCCATTATATGCTCGCTCGCTCTCTCTCTCTCTCATTTGTATCTGAAGATAGGGGAGCAACATAATCTGTTGGTGGCAGAAGTCATATTACGTTGAGCAATCATATTTTATCTTGAGCTTGTGCTTTTGCTGTGGTAGACCTCACACCCCATATTTCCTGACAATATCCTGACATTCTCTTCATGATATTGCTCTTCCTGGTCCCAGAGGTTATTAAGTCTGCCTCATATAGGCCTATCTATAGAGGCATATCTGTTAGGACATTGTGAGATGTCCTAACAGAATACATGTGAAGGATAGTTGTTGCAGAAAACAGAAGTGGAAGAGATAAATGAGGAAGAAGGAAATTTGGTTCTTTGAGTTTTAAGTTGGACAGTAAATAGATGCTGACTGGTTGCAGCACATGTTCGGACTTGTTTGGAAGATAGAGGGGAAAATTACAGATGTCAATTCAGAAGAACATTACCCATAGAAGTATGTAGAAAATGCAAACAACAAGAACAGAACAACTATGAAACCGAGAGTGGAGAGATTTTGTTAGAGATGAGACATTAATTAACTTGACTTTCCTCTTTTGAATGGCGTCTAAAAGCCTGAGAGAGGTTTTGGATGTACCACCCCAGATATGGGAACAATATTTCTTGCAGGGTGGGGAGGGGGGGGCTTGGATTTGAGATTTATGCAGAGTGAGTAGTTGTATATCAGTATTTTATTAATAATGTAAATTAATAATTTACATCCTTTTGCTACATTGGGCTCAAGTGTAAAGTGAAATGTTCATCAATGTTTGCACCAGGATAAGCTCATTTTGCCTGACTTTCTATTATTATTTTTTTTTTCCTGTTTGGTAAGTTATTTTATTTCAACATTGAATTACTGTCTGCTATCTTAATTTGGACAGTTTATCTATGCATTTTAATTAAATAATATAAAAAATAGGGAGTTGTGCAATTTATTTAGAAGATTGTTATTTGTTTGATTTTAATGCTATAATTTCTCTTTTTAACAAATAGTTATTTCTTGTTTTTTTTACAGGTGAAGTATGTGGATCTGCTTTAGTTTCAAAATTATTATGCAGTAGGCTTTCATTCCTGACTCTTTTTTCTGAATCATCTACATCAAGTGATTTGGGATCTCCTAGTAATCTGCACGTGTTTAGATCCAGTACAGTTTGGTGGAAACCTTTGCATTTAAATAAGAGTATCCCTTGTGGTATGCATAACCAAACATTTGAAGTAGCAAGATTTAGTTTAGCAAAACTGAATGTATCTTCAGTGATAGGTAATAACTTAAATGTGTTTCCTTGCCTTGAAAGTTTTTTGAGAGAATATTTGAATTCATTGCATATTATAACTGTCCAAGGAAAAAATTCCTCTTCCAGTAATTCTCATAATACTAGCAACAGCTCAGGAAAAGATGGTTCAGCCAGTTTATTTACTTCTTCATCATCTTCTGCATCTGGTGATAATTTTCAGCATTTACAAATGAAGGCAGCTTCAGCACTTGAAAGTTTAGTAAAGTTATTTGCAGTTCAAAATCCATGCAATTTAAATATTACAAATAGAAAATGCTTTATTAATCAGGCAAATAAAAGGCAAAAAGTTAATGAGGTATGTTTTCACTTCAAAATATTTAACTGTGGGTATTAAACTGAATATTTGTTCTAAGCAGGGTTTTATAAATCATGTGATTTTGGTATTAATTATCATTAGAAAAATATTAAATGGAAAGATACAATTAATATTTAATAAGAATTAAGACTTCAGGCAATGCTTGTGTAACATCTTGGCCTATTTTGTAGACTATATTTTATACTTTATTGTTACATAGACAAATAGAATAATTCACTTGTAGTAAACCATTTTCATTTATATTTGCATGTAACTCATCACACTTTGTAGAAAATTATTTCATCACCCATTAATCATTACTTTTGTCAAAAACTACCTAATGAATGAAAATGTTTTTTTAAAGTGGATTGCAAACTGATTGTTGCCTAATATTTAATCTTTCTTTTTAAATTACTTTCAAAGATATCTTATAATTATATTGTTTTATTATATTTTTATAATTTTATATTTTATTATATTTTTCTAATTTTATATTTTATTATTTTGGATTATTACGTTACACAGAATGAAACGGAGACAGAATAAGTAATGACAGAATAAGTAAATTCATCAAAATAGTGAATTTTGATGAATGACAAACAGCCACAAGCTTCAACATCCAACAATTAACCATCACATCATGCAGTACATGATTGTCAGTACACACCCTCATGTTCCACATTCTTAACTGTCAGTTTGACTGATGAAGGTTAGCAAACTAACTGAAAGCTTTTGTACGTATTTAATTTAATATGTGTGTGTTTTTCCAATTAATATTAAACTTGTCATTACTTATTCTGTCTCCGTTTCACTCTGTGTACCGTAATAATCCAAAATAATAATAATGAATCCAGAGCGCACAGGCCTCTTTAATTAAAATTTTATATTTTATAATTTAAGGTAGAACCTTGCTCTTTTAAGAAACTTGATTTGAAAGATTTTCAACAGCAGAATTCTGGTGACCAGCCTTCTAGTTTTATAGAACACTCACAGTTAATTCCTTTATTAATTACTCTTTCTAATCCAGTGTTTGTCAATGTGAGTATTGATGCTCTTTGAATCTAATTTTTTCTTATTTCTGAATTCCTGATATATTCAGATATCTTTATAATATTAAAAATTTGATGTTATTTTTGTCCCTTTTCCCCAAATTTTTATATTTATAATTTCAATTTTTACCTTTTTTTTAAATTTCCATTTTGAGATATTTGATAACATCTGTTTATGTATACAGTAAACTCCCACTGTGACAAGCTTATAGCACTATAACAAGAGTTTACTGTATATATTTTTTGCCTTGCTTTGAAACATTATT